>NC_050595.1:26850864-26906225 GCF_013368585.1 Megalops cyprinoides
TTTCGAGCGGTACGGCAAGAACATACGGAAAAACCTCGAATCCTGCTACGTGCGTCGTTAGAAATGGCCAAATGAGGAATCACAAACAAAGGTTAAGGCTAATATTTTTATTAGTCCAAACTGTTCCAATTAAAATTATTCCAATCAATTAGAAATTCCCGCATTACAGTAAACAGCATGGCAATAGTGCAAATGATGGCAAATATACACAGCTTACCAATGCGGAGTCACGTGGCTATACGCTTGATGCGCAGGAGTCCGTGCTAACGGTGCTCCCTGAGTGAAGAAATCTTTCCCTTTATATATCCAAACATAAGGAGTTGGTCAGCACATGAGGTGGGGTCATGGACAGAGCCCCACTAGGTTTTGTCCTTATCTGGCTATTGATTGGTGCCGGTGTTTATTCTTGTCCCGTTATTTGGGGCATGTGCATTAGTGTTCATTCTCTTATCTTGCTGAGTGGATTTTTAGACTAAGGGTTAGGAGACCCTCTACTGTTATAGAACTATCACCCCTTTGCTACTCGCATTGTATGGATCAAAATGAGACCAAACAAGACATGTGTACCTTGAACCAAACAGAATATACAGACATAATAGCTGATAGTTGCAGGTTGGGGTTTCACCACTGGTCAGGAGGAAGGGTCCCAGAGAGTTTTGGGATCATCAAGATCCCGTGCCCTCTGACTCTCTTTACCCCCTGGTGACCCATCCTGTCGTATAGTTCCTTGGTGTGGAGGAGTGGGGACACATTCCTTGTCTTTTATGGCCCAAGACTGCTTACTTGAGCAACAGTCCCTTATTTTAGTGTGCCACAGTCCGTATGTTGTCAGGCGTCTCCCATTCCCACCTTACAATGATAATGATGATATTTGTTTATGAAGACAAACCTCCCTTGTTCATCGGATTCAAGTGAATAATTAAGGGAGTGCATTTTGTGCCATTTTATGGCAGAGGTTGTGAGCTTGCATGTGTGGATTGTGTGCACAGATGTTTAGTGCATAGATGTTTGGTGTGTCCGGTCATTTTTTGGGTTGAAATTTGATGAGGAATTATGGGAAATGTTATTAAGATAAACAGCTCTGAGGGTTAAATCAGTAGCTGAGAGTGTGTGTGTGTGTGTGTGTGTGTGTGTGTGTGTGTGTATTATATATATGTTACATTTTGTTACGTTTTGGTTTGTGTTGCAGATGATGATGATAATAATAATAATAATAATAATACAGGGGAATGGGAATAATACAGGGGAATGTGTTCAGAGCTTTGTAGGAGTCAAGAAAAGATTTTACTCACCTGATAAGACACCTCAAGCCTGTTGACCTGGTGTGGCTTCTTTTCACATTTTTGGACTGTTGATTTATATAGCCTGAAGGAAGTGCCCTGAATTGAAAGCACTATCCACCTTGAAAGTAAAATATAAGCAAGGAGTTTTTTTCCTTGACTGAGGCAATGTGCTTCTGGGTGGACATGGCAATCTTTGATTTCTACTTTATGAGGGTTGCTCGCAGGTCACCCATTTGCACAGGGACGCCTGCCCCACGAGTATGTTAATGCCAGATTGGTTCACATTTTTTCACAGCAATAATGTCATGTCGCCCTGTGTTTTATGTGCAGAGGGGACTATTAAAAAAGATATTACTGCGAGGCAGGGGACAGGGCAATATCTGCACTGTGACTGATGGGCCATGCTTATGTGCCCCTCTGCTGCATGTGTGGGTGTCGCGGAGTCATGGGCAGTAAATCACTCTAAGATACAACTCTAGGGAGAGGGTGGGCATCGCAAAGTAGGTGTCGACCTGTGTTGTGACTGCTTCAGTTCCCATTGCTGTCCGACCACGTGACCAATGATACATAGAACCTGAGGACCTCAGTGGCTGGAATCTATACTGAGTGCTGCCCAAAGTGATTTCATTATGTCTTTCATTATGTTCTTTCAGTCTGTTGAGAGTCCACCTTGACTGGTATAATTTGAAAACGTGTTGTTAAAAATGATCTTGCATGTCGACTGAAAGGATCCGTGCTGAAGAGGAGGCTTCTGTAAACATGTGGCTGATTCCTCCTCAGTGCAGGCGCCATCACCTGTGCTTTGACCTTGATAAGGTAAATCATTTCAAGCGGCAGACATCCAGGAACGGTCAACCACAAAGCTAAATTGTCTTCCTCGCTGGCTTGAGACAGGAAAAGTAATGGCAGTGACGGCGTTGCCATGGCAGCTGCTGGACACCGTGACCCTCGCCCTTCTGGCCCGTACGCGTTGTGCGGTCTTCGCTTTGTTACGGCTCCGTCTGATTAAGATGGATGAAGAATGTGTATCTGGATATGCCGGGAGCACGGACAAAAAGCTGATCAAACGGAAAATTAAAGACAAAACAAACAAACAAACAAAAAAAAAACATGCAGGCTTGCAGGGTGCTTTGTATCCTGTTATGTCACCACAGTGACAGAACAAGCTGCGTGCCATTTTTAATTTAGACCCCCAAAAACGAGGCCCTCGTGGAACTGGCGGGCGCCATTTCGCGTTTTGAGTGGAGATTTTTAGTAATATTTTGATACGTTGTAAGAGAGGTTTTTGTCAATTTTACCCTAGAACGTTTTTCTTAAACGTGTTAGTCCTGAGTGTTATTGAAAAAGATCCCGTATTAGCTTGCAATGTGAAGAAGACGCCTGTGAGAAGAGGTAAGTTTGTTCTTCCCAAAACTCTCCTGACAGATGATGCGCTATTGATTAAGATCAAGATTAAGGTCTCGTGCAGCTTTGAGCTTTCTGCCGATCATGTTAGTGTCTGTATCCAGATTGTTAAATGAAGTGAGGTCATGGCAACAGTGCTAGATGAAGGAATGACAGGGCCATAAGATGGATATTTAAAGTAATCAGCGATGTGGGTAAGCTTGTGCAGAAGACATGAGCACTGGAAAAAAAAATCCTAGTTGTGATTTCCTAACGCCTGCAGCTGCAGCATGGCATTGGTCGTGATGGAAGGGAATTGATTGGGATGCGGAAGGGGGGTGGGTTCAGAGAGAGGGGTCAAGGCAAGGCTGAGGATCTCGATATATGACAGCAGCAAGGATAAACAGGCAGACACATGTTTATGGCCCCCTGTGCCTCCGAGAGCAATCGCCGAGACGTGACACATGGCGCCGTAAGATGGCTGCTGTCCCTGCTGAAATGCAAGCCGAAACCGGTGCGTAACTGTGGGAGAATCGTGGACATTTGTGACCATTTTAATCTACTTTTATGTTTTTTTTATGTGACTTGGGTGGTCTCATCAAATCCAAAGAGAGAGTGCTCCACGCCAAGTTGGCTCTCTGCCTACTGAACCTTCAGCCTCCTGCAGCACTTAACATGGGCTGGATGAGCCTTGGGCCTTTCTCAGTTGGTTTCCATCAGGAGGTCCCAGGCCTACCCAACTGTCTCAGTGGGAAGGCTTGTTCTGGAGAGGTTATTGAAGGAGCGCTGATTTTTGGTCAAACAGGGACAGAAGGTGGAGCCTCTTGTTAGCACAGCACGGACTGAACAAAGGTAGAAGGAAAGGCGTAGTCTTTTCTTCAGTATAAGGGAGCAAGCTTTTGTTGAGGCAGATAATCGGGTCTAGACCAGGTTGTTGTAGCGGCATGGGTGTATGTTACTTGACAGAAAATGACATTTCCGAACTGTCTCTTGCCTGACTGGTTTCTGTCTCCGGTCTGTCCTGTACCCCTTTCCGGACTGTCTCTTGCCTGACTGGTTTCTGTCTCCGGTCTGTCCTGTACCCCTTTCCGGACTGTCGGGAGCCTGCTGTTTCGTGCCTGCTCCACGGCTTTTTTGCCTCCATCGCTTGGCTTTTTTGGTACGTGTCTCATATTCACCTCATGGTTCTCCCTGCATGTTTCCCACCCCATGCTGGCGAGAGCTGAATGTACTCCAGTGCTGTGAGGGAGCTTTGTCCTCCAAATGAGGACAGCCAGTCCAACACTGTGAGCCTTGCTGCACAAATTACACAAATCACATCCTCACCCTTCAGGACTGCAGTCAGTTCCGTTGTTTTCTTGTTTGTTTCTTTTGTGGGAATTGGGAGAAGTGGGTTTGTTGAAGCGGAAACAAAATGCTTTACACTGAGGTATCTGTCCAGATCTTTTCACTGTAGCTGTGAAAATAACATCACCGAGGGTGCTTCTTTCCCAGGTGTGTTGGGATTATCTAAGGAAATAAATGTAAGGATTAAGGGCACTGCGGGATATTCTCGTCGGAAAGATTGTTTCTCGTAGTCGGAAGTGCCATTCTTCTCGTTTTTTCCACGCGCAATATGTTGGCAACCAAAACCGTCAGTCCAAAAATAAGTGTCCTCGTTTCAAGACCACAACTGATTGAAATATCATGCCCTTGAATATGCAGTCAGTGGCAGTGTGGCCCTGTGTACTGACACAAACAAAGGATATTGTAAGCGCAGATTCTAAACCAGAGATGCTCTGTGCTGTTTAAATAATACAGGCAGTCCCATCTTTTTGCATGCAAGACAACCAAGAACTAAAATAGTGATACGTGCCTTGCGGTTGTGTGTTGACTCGGGCTGCGCCTAACTAATAATGTAGCCGTGTCTGTTGAAGCGAAGCTACAGCTCTGTGCTGTATTGTAGATCTGCTATGTCTCCTGCTTCAGGGCCCCCGATCCTCCTCAGAGAATCCACTGGCTGTCTGCCTCTTCCTTCCAGTAATTGGTCCATATTGACAGAAGGCACTGTGTGTTTAGGTTGGAGAACGGAGCACTGGAGCGTTGAGAGTTCGGGGACCGTACGCGCCTGAGGAGCCTCCCCTCGCCGCTCTCATCACCTGCTTCTTATCTCCTGTTTTCCCTCCTCTGAATTTGACATTTGTAAATATTTATAATCCTTCCTCTTTTTGTTCTTTTCTTTCTTATTGATCCTCTTGCTCGTTTTTGACTGTTGCCGCTGGATGTGGATGTTGAGCTGAGGCAGCTGCTGCTCTAACTCCCTCGGTGTACAAGGAGTGTTTGCCATCCATGTGGTGGGTGATATAGTGTGATGCAGCTACTGAAGTTCCCAGACTGGGCTCACTGTTGTCCCCTGCTGTTTGAGCATCCTGCTGCCCCCCCCCCCCCCCCCCACCATTATCCATGTGGTGGATGGTATTGAGCTATTGAGCTCTGTGGACTGATTCGGCGAGTCCAGTCAGCAAACAAAGCCACATAAGGTTACATTGCTAAGTTACGACACAGAGTTTTTAGAAAAATAAATGAAATAGGTCCTGTGCCTATTTTGGTAAGGGAATGAAAATGTGAGAGGGCAGCTGTTCACAGGTGTTAGGGGAAAAGTGCCGTCAGTGGTTGTTGTTTTGCAGTTGCAGTGTGGACTCCTTGTCAGGGCTGGTCTAGAGCATGCCATCACAGACGGTATGTCTCCGGGCATGAGTGGACCCTTGGGGGGCCTCAGCTCAGCCCAGACGGGGACAGAGCGCTGGATTGCGCCCCCATTAATTGTCTTCTCTGTCTTCTCTGTCAGGTAGTGGGGTCAGCACAGAGGGTACAGCCCCAAAAGGGTATAGCAAAAGGGTTAAGAGACAAACAGACAGACCCCCCCCCCCCCCCCCCCCCTTGTGTCACAGTTTATCATGGGTGCTGCAGGTCACCACACTCGTAGGCTCTGGGGTAACCTCATGCATGGTGACCGTTAGTGGTAACAATGGTAACAATGTGTGTGTATGACATTCCAGAGGCATTGGCACTGTGTGGCCTTTTCTCTTCAGAGCCATTGCTTATTGAGTGGGTGTGTGGGGTCCAAATCATAACGAGTACCGGTAAACACTATGTGTGAAAGTGTTCTCTCTGCTGTTTTTTTACCACTGTTTTAGTGTAGGACAGTGGATGCCTGAAGACATTAGTGACTTTTTGGTCTGTGCACATGTGTGTGTCTGTGTCTGCTTCTTCACTGGAAGGGGAGGGGTCCTGTTTCACCCCCTCAGTGTGGCTCTGATCCTTCATGGATTTTACACATGACTGATAATACACAGCTTGGTAATTCTGGAAATAAAGTCATTGTCAAAGTCAAAATGAAGGCAGTCGGTTTATACCATTTTTTACTGTTTCGCAGGTGTTGTTTGGTTTGGCTGATTCTGTGTAACACTGTTCCCCCTTCACTGTTTCTCCATACAGAATGCCTTGCCTGAGCACTGACACTAAACACGCTGTACTTAACGTGTTCCATGTCTGAGAACATTACCCACAGGCTAACAACGGCATCGAGTCACACCTGAATTTTGCACTTTTCATCTAACCTAATTATAGATTCAGTGAAACAGCACTGTTTAAGTTTAGTCTTAAAAATAGTAAGTGTGTGTGAATATTCATGTGTGAGTCTGTGTGCGTGTGTGTGTGTGTGTGTGCGCGCGCGCGCATGTGTTTGTGTGTTTGCGCGAACATGTGCACTCTCTAAGGAATTACATATTCTTGCTTTATAACTTTGTCCCACTTTAAGATTCTCTCGCCAGAGTTTGTAGGACTGTTTGAGTATTTTTGTTAAAAGCTTTTCTCAGTGTAGCAGAAGATAAAGCACTCACCTGTGAGAGTACCACTTCCCAAATGCAACATGTGTTTCAAACTGGTAAATTTGAGTTTATCCAAGGTCACCTGCTGGGTTGCATCACTACAAGATGACATGTTTTCCACTGTGCCTCAGTATTTCTGTAGAGATATGCAGATGAACTTTGAAACAATGCACATAGTTGAAATATGTAATTTACTACATCAAGGTCATGGATTGGGATAATTAATGTTTTCTTTGGTGTTTGGGGGTTTCACGCTCATTTTTATTGTGCATTCTGTTCCTTAGTAAGAATACACAGCGACAGATTGTCCAAAGGAGGCTTGGTTGTTTTTTATGCATAGCATTATGCCACAGAAGGTGTGTACATCTGGCAGATCTCCATGGCACAGGCAGAGTTCTGTGGAGGTCCCCTAGCATACAGTCACTCCCAGATTGCAGGAGACCTACTTACTGTGCAGTGCAACACTTGCAATGCATTTTCATGGGGAAATGCACCACAGATAAGGCACAAATCTATTTGCTCATCGTTCATTTACCTTATGGTGAGTTTCTGTGAGCTCCCTGAGCTCCTGTGGGGTTTGGAAGACGTTAGCGGCGGCGGGTGCTAAGTCCGAGGTTAATGTCAGGGAGACACCGCAAGTCGTTGAGAGCGAAAAGAAAGCTGTCAGCTCTCATTACCGTTCCAGACGTACCCGAGAGGAAGAGGAGGGCGATGAATTGATAGAATCTGAGAGGACGAAGGAGAAAAAGAAAACAAATAAACACCAAGAATTTTTAGAACATTTTTTTTCACTTTGTGCAGTTTGTGACCGGGTTGCCTGGGCCTTCTGTCAGAAAGATACTGAGGTGACTCAGACCCTAGAGAAATCCCACGGCGACGCCTGAAGAGCTCTGGCTCGATCAGTGGCCTGTCAGAAGCGGCCGTCCACTCATTAACTCAGAGGTCTTGATTAGATACGGCGAGAGAACCACCGCCCTGCGGTACAATTCCCATTTTTTAGAAGATTCATTATTAATATACTGAGAGTAATTTGATTTGTGTTGATGTCAGCCTTGGATCGCCTAAGGTACGGGTCGAGTGGGTTCGAGCTAAAAGCAGCCATTTTAAAATGGGTCCTCCTTTTAGCTACCTAAAAAAAAGAAGAACTGGGTCGGGGGTCCTTGCACTAATGCGAAACCACTCTCTGGCTCTTCTATTAATAACTGATGCTGTTCTTGGTGGGGATCTGAGACCCTAATTGTGAATCCTGGCTCCATTAGAGCAGCAGAGAAACACAGTGCAGATGGATGTTGAGACCCTTATAGAGAGTTTTCGGCGGACTCCTCGGTCCCCAGTGTCCCCTCAGCAGCCTGGAACTGTGCTTGGCTGTCACCCCGTGTGCCCTGCCTGCCAGACCGCAGACGGCAGCGCACCTGAAGGAGCGCCGTTTCCGTTAACTTCGCTCACGAGTCCAAGTGTTCTTCGGAACAATTTAGCTTATACCAAAGAGACTTCACGGCTGTGACAGAAAAAAAAAAGATCTGAAATGATTATTATTGATTTTTATTTTCTGCCTCCAGCGTCTGTCGTTTGGAATCACTGCAGCTGTTCTGTGCTCGGGTTTGATTTTCTTTGAGAGAAGTTAAAGCACACTTCTCCTTTCCTTTCCTCGCCTTTACTTCTCACATCCTGGGCCATCAGGGCACCTGAAAGAAGCTCTAATCAGTAATATGCTAAAAGGAGAAACAATGTATTGATCTGACTGTGGAATTAGAATTACTTTGGATAGGATAGTACAGCCTCTTTTAAAGAGATATTAGAGCAAGTGTGTGTGTGTGTGTGTGTGTGTGTGTGTGTGTGTGTAGTGGTGGAGGTGAGGGTGGACTGAGGCTGATGTAGAATGTACCAAATAGTCAGATCTTCAACTCAAGGTAGACCCAAGCAGAATATCAGTTTGTGTAAGGGTTTGTCCCCATGATAAGTTAATATTACTGTTAAGCAAATTGTTTAAAATTTTAAAAATAGAGTTTAAAAATGTGCTGCTTGCGTAGTGTTACAGAATTCCTGAAGGAGATGTTTAGCTTGTTTTGACTTTCTCGCAATTGTAAATAACTAATTTATAGCCCTTTTAAAATTGTATGGGTGAAGCCACTACTTAAAAACAAACTTGGACATTTCAATCCTGAGTAATTTCAATATCAAACCTGCCTTTCTAGAAAAACTCTTAAACTCTTCTAAAAATAGTTTTAAAAAATATAAATACAATTGGCAGCAAAAAAACAATGCATATATATTTTTACAACGACATCAAATGATTTGCTAAAGAGTGTATATTCCAGTGCTAGCTCCATATGTTGTCAGGGTTAGGGTTAGGGTTAGGGGTGCACCTCTCGGAAGGATTTATTTAGTCCTGTCTACAGTGCTCCCTAGGGTCACTGTGGTGTTCCCCAATTTAAGGTCCTATATATTCAAGTATTAATAATAAATCTTAAATATACACCAAGTCATGGTTGTTCCTCCTCTGTGATGCATTAGGATTAATCGAGAGGTGGAGTGAAACAGGGACACAGCAGGTAAGCATGCAGTGAGACAGGGGAGAAGAGAAGAGTTCTCACTGAATTGACTTCAGGCACGAGTGTCACGCACACAACATTTGTATGGTGTGACAGGGAAGAGTCAGACTGGTGGAGGTGGAAATGTCAGACCGACAGTCAGACAGGGTTAGAATTACACTGAGACACACGTGTCAGCTAGGCAGAGGAATTAGGACAGTTACACTCCTTGAAACAGAAAGAGTGGAGACCTGCACGGTCAGACAGACATTGTGGGGAGCCGCACAGTACCCTCACAGTCATAATCATGTCTCAGAATTTAATTAGCTTCCATTTTCTATTATGACCCTCCTCTATATAACATTCATAAACAAGCTGACATGAGTATACAAAATGCCAGACACAAATGTTTATTACACATTAAAATCTGGCCTTGATGTCAGTTCGGTAGCTCATTTCTGATGAAAGATGAGTTTGGATAGTGGGATCCAAGCAACAGCTTGATGTTGCCGATTTTAGCATTGTGCTTCTGTCCATTATGAAACGTCCAAGATTAGATCACGTCCATCTTTCAAGGACACAGAGAGGCATACACGTTTTATACCATCCACATCCAACTATTGCAGCATTATCCCGGTGGCCAGGTACTTCCACGCTGCCTGTTCCAAATTCTACCACAAGAGCTCTTAGTGGAACCAATAAAGGGACACATATTACCCCAATTGTAGCGCCATTATACTGGCTTAATTAGGGTTTACTGCAGAATTATTTTGTGGATACTGCCTCTCGCTTTTAAATGCTGAAATGGATTAGAACACGATTACCTCACAATGCTGTTCAGTGCCTGCTGGCCTCAGCATAGGCTGATCACAGATACTGTACACAATTAAAGGCCTTCCCTGTGTCCCAATGACCAGGCTAAATAGTTAAGAGCAAGTAGCATTTGCTGTTTAGGCCCCTACACTGAGCAATTGCCTGGCTGTGTACTTCAGGGCCTCCTCCAAGTGTTTTTAAATCAAATTTGAGGAACCACTTCTATAAATGTTCCAGCTAATATTGATGTTCATGTAACCCCTACAAGGCATATATTCTGATCAAAAGTCCTCTTATGCAACATGTTTAAAAGTTGTTTAAGTCATGTAGTTCCTTACTCCATTCTGTTTATATGGGGATTATAATAATACATTTCTTAAGGAAGAAACAGCTCTAAGTTATGCTAACATTCCACCTTGGATATGTATCCTGACTCAGATTCTTATTTATGCTGTCATTTTACAGCATAAATACAGTAGAAAAGTGTTTTACAGCATGAAAACAGTGTTGTTTTATGGCTCATTTGTGATAGTTTCCCAGGTGAATTGATGTTCTGCCGAGAGTCTAGCCCCTAAAAATCTATTAATTTACAAAGTTGCTGATTACATTCACTACAGTGGCAATAGGTATTGTGCACTCAGAGGCTGGCTGTAATTGCTGAGTCTGTGTGGTGGATATTGTGCTGTGAGCTCTTTATGCCAGAACAATGTTAATGATGCAGAAAATATCCGGAGCCATTCCAAGCCAGCCTCGAACCCAACCAGATCTTTTTTAGGCAGTGTGGAGCTGGGCCTTGCGGACACTGCTCTGTTCGCTGCGCTCAGAGCCTCCTGCGGTGCCGTGCTGTATCTGCGCTGATGGGGGAGGCTCCGCTCCACTGCTGCACTGTTTCAGGTTTCCTCTGTCATCACTGCCAGCTTTGGGGCTGACCTTCAACAGAGCCCTGCAGGTCTGTCCCATACACACGCCCACGCTGCCGTGCACACACACACACACACACACACACACACACAGATGCACACAGACATACACACACACACACAGACACAGATGCACACAGACATACACACACACACACACACACACAAATGCACACAGACATACACACACACACACACACACACAAACACACGCACACACACACACACACACACACACACACACACACACACACACACACATACATACACACAGACATGCAGAAATAACTCAGAGCAAACACAGCTGAACACACAATTCTGTACATGCACAACCACACACACACATGTGCACACAGACGCACACAAACAGAAAAACACATATATGCACATATCCACAGACACCCAACTGCACACACCCCTGTTCTCTGAGAGATACTGGCACCGCTGTGCTGTAAAATTGGACCATGCCCTAAAGAAATAGAGGAATGAATATGTAAATGAAGCTGAATCCTGCATGCAGATAACAGATAACCGGTGGTCTCCGCTGCACTGCAGCCTGAGGCGTTTGGTGGTTAGAGCCCTGCATTGTGGATTTTTTGAAACACAGAGGGGAACTGTTTAATTTTCAGAAGCTTTAAATCGGTCAGGAGTCAGTCTGGCAATCGGCCAGATTTTAGCAACGTTCCATTTGTTTCGTTGGTCTGAGATGTTCTGCGAGTCTCTGATGCTGGGCTCTGGTGTGTGTGTGTGTGTGTGTGTGTCCTGAGTATTTAATTACCTTGCTGGCTCTCTCTCAGAGGTGATGATCAAAGCCAGGTTTGGGTGCGCTGTGTTCCAATGATCCCTACCTAGCGGCATCAAGGTTCAAGGGAGAGGAGGCGCTGCCGCTCTGCTTGTGTGCCCAGCGTCTTTGTGCAAGCGATGCCAGGCTCATCACAGGCTGTCGCGCCGCTGGAGCCCGGCTCAGGGGGGGACACAGGGCTGCAGTGTGCGTGTGCGAGCTGGCTTTGAGCGAGTGCACCGCACTACCCTCCACTGACAGCGGTCGTAGGGAAAGAGGGATCGCAACCATGCTTAAAACCGTCAATCGCAGCACGGCGGGGGCGTCGAATTCCCCTGTCGAATCCCCCTGTCGATCCCACCTCCCCCCTCCACACCCCCCCCCCCACCACATCTTCGATTTTAAAAGGCGTCTGACTCAGAATTTTCCTCGGTCGCCCGCCCCCGGGCAGTGCTGCGTCCCGGCCTAATGGAAGCGCGTCGGTGTGACTCAGGTTACAGCGCTGCCCGTGGTCAATAACAGGCCCCGGCTATCCGGTTGCCTCCTCCCACTCTGAGTGACAGCCGCGGCGATCACGCTCACTCACGCGGACAGCTCAAGGCTCCTGCTGATATCCGCACCCCACGGTTCGGTGAAATAGGGCCTCTTCGCCTGCTTGTGACAGCCGCACACAGGGATGGAAGCACAGTGCTGTTCAAACCCTGTCTGTGAGAAGGAGGATGCTGCTGTTTGTAGTCTTTCTTCTTGCTGCTGTTTGTAGTCTTACTTCTTACAATGAAAAATATTGGATTCCTGTGCTCTGTCTCTGTTTTTGCAAAGAAAAAGCAGAGACAGATGTGGATGGTATTGAGAGATGATATCTGTCTATCTATCTATCAATCTATCTGCCTATCTAGCTATCTATTATCACACACAGACACACACAGACACACACACATATATGTAAAAAAGGTATGGGGAATTCTGCACATACAGGATGAGCAGAAGGGCCCTGTCGGAACTAATAATAAACATCTTTTCAGATGAGAGATTCTGGTACAGAAACACTACGCAAAACCAAGAAATCATGAAAGGCTTCTGCCCATTCCTTCATTCGCCATGTCAACACCTGCCCAGACCCACATGGCCCTGTTCTTCCTGAGCGGGTAAGGTTATGTAAGTCACCTACATCAATCTGTAATGAGGTGATATTTTCAACGTGGAACCTGCCGAGCTCAGCAGAGACTCGGTGGCGTTAGGACGTTACCTAAGGCCTGCCGAGACACCGCAGCGTCGCGAGAGATGCTCCCGCTCGTGTGGCCTTTTGTAGATCAGGAGAGGCTTTGAGTGCTCTTCAGAAAGGACGTGCAGGCTGGTAATGAGATCCTGCTGGTTAACTCAGCTGTGTTGGGGGTGTGTAACCTTTTTACAGCCTTTTACATCTGTTCCTCTGAAGAGCACACGGTCTTATTGTAATTTTTTTTCAGATGGTAGTGCTCATGAAGTGTGTGGTTTAGGACTCGAAAGGCCAAACACGTTTGTCTTGGAATTAGATAGTGGAACCAAAGAATATTAAATATTGAGCCTTCAAACAGCAGAAAGTCTTTACAGATATGAATGACCGAGCGCCAAAAAGATTCTTTAGGATGTTCAGGTTTAGCTTGTATGTCCCCAGAATGTCCCCAGCAAGTCAACAAGCACAGGAAGTGGCTTCACTGTGTGTGACCACGGCCTCTGTACAGCCATTACTGTTTTTCTCACTTTGAGGATTATCAGAACCTGTCATGGTCATGAAAAAAGAGATGAGGAACTAAAACCACAGAGGACGAGGGCCACTGCCCGGCTCCGCTCCGCCTCCCTGAGATCCCCGCCGCAAGCACTGCGACAGGACAGGACGGGGGGGTGCAGCGCTCTACCTCTAGCGGAGGGCTCCTTCTTAAATTCTCTCCCCCCCTCTCTCTGCGAGAGCCATAAATCACGGCGCCGCAGCCGCAGTCGCTCTCGGGGCTCCCCGTCCTGCCCTCGCCTTCCCAGCGTCCTCCGGGAACCGGGGAGAGAGTCCTCCCGGTGTTTCGGCTTTTTTCCCCCCACCCCGACTGTGAAAGAAAAAAAAGCCCGGGACTTCAGAGCCTGACCACAAGCAGCAGGGCCGGGGTGAGAGAGGGGGGGAGAGAGAGGGAGCTGGAGGACCGCAGCAAGCGGCCACTTCTCTCCTATTTGCATACATATTGCATTACCTTCCTGCACTTATGATATTTACACACTACACGTGCGTGTGCCCGTTCTCCATTCAGGCGGCACGTTTCCACTTGATTAAATCCCGCCGTTCAAAAAAAAAAAATAAAAGAGGAAAACAATATATATGCATATTATATACAGCGCGTGTCAGCAGCATGCTCTCCCGTGGGAAAGGAGCCTGAGGAGCCAGGCAGCTGATGAGCGTTGCCGTGGAGATGGAGGGGATGCCAATGAGGAGTCAAAGTGGTGCGGCGGAGGCCCGAGTTGTACCGTGGATGCTGCGTTCCCCCTCTGACGCAGTCTCACTGGCTCCACTCGCTGTACACATGTAGGTGCCAGTGATTTTTGTGTGCTGACAGCAAGCATGTTTCTACAGGTGCAGTCTACAGTAGTGTCTGTAGTGACGTGTATGTTTATGTGTACTGATCTGTGATCGTGCCTGTGTGGGCGTGTGTGTTTGTGTGTTTGTATGTGGGTGTACGCGTCTCTGTCTCTGTGAGCGTCTCTGTGAGTGTATCTGGTCGTCTGTCTGTGGCTGTCTGTGTGTCCCCTCTGACTCCAAGGCTACAGAATTAATCTTGCTGCAGCGGGTCATGTGATTGACCACGGCATGTGGCCAGTGGGTGGTGTGATTTATGGCGGGGGATAATCAACACATTTGGGTGGGTGCTGCTCCTGGGGGAAATCTCCATCTTAAACCAATCCAATATTAGTGAATTCATTATTCCCCACAGCAGCGGGAGCGTGACGAATGTTTGGGAGGTGTTTGTTTTGATCGATACTTGCCCTCTGCTCTGTGGCGGACGGCGGCGGCGGCGGCGGCGGCGGCTGCCGGCGTCTCTGCAGCTCCTCTGCCTCTGGTTCCTGCGAGGTGTGAGGATAATTTGGGAGCTGTAATGGGGGAGACCCGCTGTGCGGAGCGCGTGCCAGCGAGCTGTTCCCCCTGACCTTGGGCTCCTGTCCGTGAGCGTGGCTGCAGCCCAGGCCCTCCCTGCTGCTGTGCCCTCTCTCACCTGGCAGGGCGCAGCGCGGGGGCCGGGGCAGCTGCGCCGTTTGTCACGGGTCCTGACAGCCCGCCCCCTGCTCACCCGAAACACCTTCCCACAGCATTATGAGTGTGTGTGTGTGTGTGTGTGTGTGTGTGTGTGTGTGTGTGTGTGAACGCACTTATATGTGTGTGTATATATGCATACTGTATGTGTATGAGCGTGTGTGTGTGTGTGTGTGCGTGTGTGTGTGTGTGTGTGCACGTGCACACATCTGTGTTTGGGAAGGAGAGAAGGAGAGACACAAAAAAGCACAAAAGCCCTCAAAATGGATTTTTTTTTTTTTTTTGGTGACTTTTGACACCATAAAACCATTGCAGCGTTTGGGTTATTGCAGTTTCAGCTCCTCCACAGGATAATAATGAAGCAGAAACCATCTCTACATGCTTGCCCTGTGTCCACCAAAACTCACTTTAAATAAGAATCGTCTCAACAACATGCAGTTCTTTATTTATTTGGTTGTTGATCCTGTGGAATTAGTTCAGACATTAATTCAGAAAGATCTGTCACAGACATTCTGCTATGACCAGATACTCAGTTCCTGTATTCCTTCCTCCTCAGTACAGGAGGAATTAATGACTGTAGGTCTTCTGTTTCGACCACACCCATTCAAGATTGTTCATAATGAGGTACGTCACAGCACCTGCAGATTATGCAGTGGCAGAGAATTTTCAATGCGCTAATATTGTGAATATTTTCAAATTTGTTTGTGGTGTACAACTCTTTAGCGAATCTATATTTATGGCAAGAGAGAAGCTGAGGAGTAAGACTGACAGTGAGAAAAAGAACCAAAGAGAATGCAGCAAAGTCAAAAAAGTCAAGAGAGATTTTTTTACCCCATTGGGGTCTTATGCTTATTTTGTTGTGCCTTTCTTAAGTAACTTTTTCATTCAGTGGGCTCCTGAAAGGAACCTGTAGAAGATTGATTACTTTATCCTGTTGTACTGTCACTCCTGAAATATCATTCAGTGCATGCCTCAATATTCTCTATTTGCCTTAATATCATATTGTGAAAAAGGTTATTTCTAGCTTGTTTACTAGAGGGTAACCAATGCTATCGTTGCATTAAATGAAAAATGAAATTCGATTGCTAATGATCTGTTTATGATGGGCTTTGCAGAAAATCATTATGTTTTAAAAGCAGGGGAGCACGTGCATATGGTTATATTGGATAGCTCATGCCAGCCATTCCTGCAAAAATGCGTTTCAGTGATTTGATTCAAAATATATTGGTAAATCAAGCCCCTCCGATTGATCTGTTTGTGAGAGAATAAAAACTCAGCTCAGTAAGACAAATAGGTTTTGGATTTATTTGATTTGCCATGCTTGCAAGCAAATATCAGAGAACAAATTGTTTTTTTTGAATATAAATTTACCCAGATCTCCGCTATCAACCAATCCAATGTTGTTGTTGTTATTGAACACATGTCCTGTTAACACAGCTGCAAATGAATCACATGTATGAAAAGGAAGTTTAAACAATATGTTTACTATGTACATTTTTTTGGTGACATAGCATATTTTTTGCGTAAATAATGTACATGTTTGTCACTTCATTTTGAATTGATCAGATATCACAGGACATTACAGGATGTTATTAGTTGCTTGCTTCTGTCACCAGTTCTCTGGTGGTCCCCCAGCATCAGATCTGTGCTTGTTCTCTCAGCCTTGAATGCTTTTCTACAGCATCTTCTCTAAACTGACCAAGGCAACAAAAAACCTCCTTTGAAAACACAGCACCCCTCCCGCTAAAAGTAATGACAAAAGGCCCAATGCTTAGATGTAATTGGCTCACTAATCTCACAATCTGCTTTCAGGTGCCTAATCGCCAGTAATCTTTAACCAGTCTCTGGGCTTTTTCGTTAAGGAAGTCTGTCTGCCAGTTTCAGAAATGACCTGTTACCACTCTGGAGGGCATGTGCTTTAGCAAAATCATTCTGGTTCCTTTTTTCACGGGAATGTTTCATTTTCATGAATATCAACACAAACAATAGCACAGGTTTACTTAAACCATTAAATTTCCTTCAGCAGTGAGCTAACCGGAGATTCGCACAAGCTGCAGTGCTGTTACCCCCCCAAGCAGGTAACTTGCTCAAAGCATTTTCCGAATTATCCCAGCTCTTTAACTCGATTTTAGGGGGGCGGTGACACTGTGACTGGAGCTGCCCCTCAGGCACCTGTCATCCTGCACGATTACTTAAAAACCACTTTAAAATTAAACAAGGTTAGCAGGCACCCACTGATGAAGCACCAGCTTTCTAAGCATTTATGTGACTCTAAGGGCATATATTCTCCTGCATATGAAAGTAGAATGATAAATTTGCTATATAAATTGAAAATAAAATTGGATTGTTGCATCAGTGAGGAAGCATTATAAATTGACCCTGTTTCTGTGGCTCTTTATTATGTATGTCTTATTTCTTAAAAAGCTGTGAGTGGAGTCAAGGCAGGCAGCTGTGTTAGCAAATTGATAGTAGTGTTATTGGAAGAAATTCACGCAAGTCTCGCTGTCCTAAACGTAGTTCTGATCTCTCTTTTACTTCATCTCTTGTCCCTTTTTCTCTCTCTTTCTCTCTCTTCCTCTACCCTCCCTCTCTCTCTCTCTGTCTCTTTTTCTCTCACACGGGTAACTCTGCTGCTCCTGTTCCCATGAGACCAGGTCAGGCAGCGTGTGCTCATGAATTAACCTTCGTTCCTTTATCCTCCTTCCACCACTTCCTTCCATGAAGATATATAAACAAACGTTATATATGTGTGTAATACTTGTCATACATCTGTGTGGTAGTTTATAGTTTATGACTGCTGTATTTCAGTACTTGTGGAAATATTTACAGGGAAGAACCCAAAAGGGAAGAGATACAACAGCCCCCCCCCCCACCCCCCCAACCCCACCCCTCCCGATTTATTCATTAGTCCTATTCCCCCATCCTCCCACTTTCTCTCTCTCCCTCTCTCCCTCTCTCTCTCCACCTCTCTCCACCTCTCTCTCTCTCTCCCTCTCTCCACACTCTCACACTCTCTCTCTCCTCTCCTACCTCACACACGGACGTTCGGGCGCTGCAGCGTTTCTCTGAGAGTTTTTTTTTTTTTGTTAAAAAACAAAAAAGTGCCGCGAGAGGAGCAAAACAATGTTCCGATCCTGACTGAAATTGAACGGATTAGCAGTCTATTCTGAGCGCTAATGAGATTAGAGAGTCATCGCAGACATGGGTCGCAGTGGCATGGTACCTTTTGTTGAGCTCCTTGGGGAGTGTTTTTCCTGTCAGTTCTTCAGCGCTGGAAATGGCGTTCTGATGCTGAGCAAGGAAGACGCAGCCGTGGCGGATGCCAGGGAATAGAAATTACATGATTACCTATGCTGGTCTGTGGTGTGGATTCGTAGTAGCGGTGGACAAAATGAAATACCAGAAGTACATTACTGTTATGCAGATGGCTATGGGAGTGACCGCCTCAAACAAAGACAATTGCCTGCCTCCGAAGAGACGGATGTGGTGAGTATGGATCTCGGGGAGGGCGAGACCGTGCTGCGGAGGAGAGAAGAGGGGAAGGCGGGGAGTGTGGGATGCACAGGGCAGTCGCATCAGAGAGAGAGAGAGAGAGAGGGAGAGAGAGAGAGAGGATGAGAGAGGGAGAGGGGGAGAGAGGGGGGAAACGCACAGCCATTGTGCCCCCACTCCGCCTGCAGAATTAGCTTGTTAGCCTTTTTTTTCAGTCAAGGAGAACAGGGGGCTCTCTGTCTCTCTTCCCCCCTCTCTCTTTCTCTCTGCCCGGCACGTCTTTTGTGGGGGGGAGCCGGGGGGGACAAGCCGGCTTTCCGCGTCCGCAGTCTGCGATCGGTTCGGCTGATCCGGTGGTCTCTGCGTGCTCGGCGTGTTTGCGTGCCTGAGCGTGTGTGTGTGTGTGTGTGTGTGTGTGTGTGTGCGTGTGTGCATGTGGGTACAGCACAGAGCCGGCGCAGACACTTCGCTCCAAAGGAACGCTGTCATACATTTAATGCTTTGATTTAGCCTGTGTGATGAATTTTATAAATGAGACATTGGCTGAAATGGCCAGAGTGTCTATATACACATATCCTAATACAACACACAGCAAAGATGAGTAAGGTGAGTGTTAATGTCACAAGGGTCTCTGGATAGTTTTTTATGGTGGTTTTTGTATGTTTATAGGTCTACATTTTTTGTTTGAAGAAAACCCTATCCTTTAATCATTAATTAAATGCTCCTTTTTTAATCCCCTTGTTTATGGATTTGCTTATCTATATAATCCCTCATTGAATACGCTTATGAATGCGCACACATACACATACACGTGGAATCGTGCTTGCTTTTGCTGTCAGTAAAATCCATTCCCTTTGTATTTCAGGAAGGAAAATTGGATACGAGTAGAGCACGAAAATTGTCCCTGCGTTGTTTGTGTTTGTTGCTGTTTTGTTCAGTGTGAGAGACAGCAGGTGTTGGACTGCACACTCGTAGCTCTCACAAGGCTGGGTGAAGGTGTTCGGCAGGGAACCTTTTCATCCCACTGCATTTATCCGCCTGCCTGTCCATCCATCTGTACACTGCAAAACAAGATGCAAGATTTTGCAACTCATTTCCTGTTGGTTCAGCTCAATGCACATGTTGGAGGCAGGAACTGTTTGCATTTAAGTGATGAATGATAAATTTGACTGCATGTTTCTGTGTTCCTATTAACCATGAAAATACCAAAAAAGCACATGTCAGCGAATTCTTCCTGTTTGTATATCATGCTTAATTCACCCACATATTCTATAGATTTGCAATCTATCTGTTTATGCTTATGCCTATTCTCCATATGGATGCAGATAATTTCTCACTACATTATTGAAGTGTAGGTCTTCATTGTAAATATTTAAATGTCATGAAAAATGTCAGAGATATTTATAAGCAAGAGACTTTGACTTGAACCCCGACCTGGGACATAACACAGTCAGTATTATCCTTCTGACATGCAGTTCACTACTTCCTTTCAGCAATGTAAATATTAGTTTATTCAACAAGCAGTATCATAGGGAATAATAGAAAAAGGTAGTGGTAGAAAAAGGTTCTCAGAGAGTCTAATAAGGATAACAGCACTGCAATCTTGTTAAACGTCAGAGGAAATAAGAAAATCAATGAGCAATCAATGGTTGGGACAGGGTAGTGTTTCTGCCTCTGTCAAATGCACATGCGCACCTTTAATGATTTTGCTCCTCGTAAATAATGTTCCAGTAACATCTGTGAGGTCATCTCCCCAAACTGCGTCGTGCTGTTAGCGTGCCTTTGGTGACATTCCTTGACCTGCTGGCTGCAGGCAGAATTGAGATTGGATAGTTTCTGGATTTTTCTTGACTGAAAAGCATTGAACAAGATGGAGGAGCAGCCACAATGTAAACCTGGCATTATCAGATGATCTCTGGGTCCTTTCAGATGGCCCCAGGGTCCTTAGTCAGATTTTACAAAAGGGATCACACAATAGCAGAATAAATATGTGAATCACACAGAATAATGATATGGATCCCACAGAATAATGATATGAATCACACTGAACATCTGTATGAATCACAGAATAACTATAAGAATCACGTCGAATAAAAACGAATCACAATATGAATCACACAGAATGACAATCGGAATCACACGGAATGACAACACGAATCGCACAGAACACGACAATGAATCACACAGAATCACGTATTAACAAAAAGAACAGCCCAGGGGCTCGATGACAGTGGGGAAGGGGATGGCCATAAAATCGTTTGCGTTACTGTCCGTGGATTCATTAACTCTCTCCCAAGGGCCATCCACAGCCTCTTGTTTGTTTGTTTATCTTTTGTTTAGCGTGCGCCAGGCAGTAATGGAGCCACTGTGAGAGGTGTATTGTCTGTTGTAACCGTCCTGAAAGGAGTGTCCAGATGTCTGTTTCCAGTGCAGCGTGCTCGCCTATTGTTGCGTTTAATGACGCGTGAACTCTCCCCCTTAAAAGCACAGAATGAGGCTCATTGGCACTGAAATGGCAACTGAGCGCTCGCCTCGCATCTGAGGGGGGCCAGGCCATCCACGTGCTGTGTAGGAAAGAAAAATGGCCGCCCGTTGGAGTCTGTGCCTTGATGTGTTTACCTTCTATCTCATCCAATCCTCCACCCGTTGCTGAAGTGCACCATCATTGTTTCCTAGGTGTTCTGTTGCCTGAGGAGAAGAGCTGAATTTTCTGGTTTATCGTGTCTGTTACATTTTGTTTGCGTATCTTTTCAGATGTGCCGGTATATTTTTATTTTTTTTTCCCGTCCATTAAAAAGCCACATGTTTTGAGTCCTCCCGCTCGGTTTTAATCTCCTCTCAGTTGGTTTATGGCACTAAACGTAGCAGATTACACAGGGTTTACTCGTTCCTGCTCCCCCGCCCCCCCAGCCTACGCCTCTCGCCTCAGGAGGCGTTGGCAGCAGGGCGCACTTCAGGTCACCAGGGGGGCTTTTCCGTCCCAGCCCTGGGTTCAGCCATGACCAGAGGACCAGGATGAAGAAGAACAAGGGGAGGAGCCAACAGAGAGACCGCCCCCTTTTCCCACTGCCCGCCTCAACACAGTAATGAGGGGGTAAGAGGCTAATAATGTGATCAAAACTGAAAAAATGGATTGGTGATGAAGGCGTGTGGCAGAGGCACAGACTGGAATGGAGCAGGATTAGGGGAAAAACAGCATTCACTGGATCTGGAGCTGTGGGAGTGTTGTTTATCTGTTTATTGACCTCTCTCACAGGTGCTCTGCACCGAGCTCTGAGGCCCAAGACCTGCTTTTCAGCATCAGTGGTTGAACAACTCCCCTTGGTGTGCAACACATATCTCACCAAAACTGGTCTCTTTCTCTCACTTTCTCTCTTTTTCTCTCTTGCTCCCTCCTTGTTCCCTCCCTCTGTCTGGGGAAAAAGAGATCTTAACACATTAGCTCCATCACCAAACATCACAGCACCTGACAGAAACGGCAAAGAGAATTCTGGAAGCACGTAGAGAATGTATCAGCGTGAATAAGGCGCCTACATTTCAACGACTTAAGCTGCCTCCTATCAAAAAAGCCCCTCCCTGCAGGGAGGACGATGACAACGCAGGATGACTTTATCTCCTGTCAGAGAAACAAACTCCCGAGCTGTCGAAAAGCGTCACCGTCGGGGAGCGGTGACTCAAACGCTCAGAGCCCCGCAGAATGACTCACGTTTGTCATGGAGACCTGCGGGAGGTGGACCAGATGGAACCAGTCAGAGCGTCAGGGAGGCAGGGGGGAAATGTTAAAGGTCACAGAGGACTGTTCGCTGGAAAATCAAGGGTAGTGATTACCTTTTGGTGACCGGTTCGGGGTACTCATGCGATCAGGGCTTCAGATTCATTTTGTTCCCTGGAAGAAAGTCACGATGCGCACTGACCCCAGGGGGAGTGATTAGTTAGATAAAGATGTACCAAGCTCTTGCAGAGCCAGTGGCCTTTATATGGCTGGGCCAGACACTTTGTCTGGGTTTTACTCTCTCCCAGGACAGGCGGGTCAGACTTTTAAACAGAAGAGGCTTTATTTCTCATTGAGCTGCTTCTGGCTGCTGACTCCCTGTCTCCAGTACATTTGTTTGGTTTGTTCAAAAGCACATGGCTTGCTTATTTAAGTTTTTTTCCAGATGAACAGAAAAAAAAATATGGAAGTAGATTTCAGAAATGAATTCACACTCAGTTGCAGCACCTGCAGTAGCCCTGCAGATCAAGGTGAAGACTGTGTGTGTGTGTGTGTGTGTGTGAGAGCGGGAGAGAGTGTGTGTGTGTGTGTGTGTGTGTGTGTGTGTCTGTGTGTCTGTGTGTGAGAGCGGGAGAGAGTGTGTGTGTGTGTGTGTGTGTGTGTGTGTGTGTGAGAGCGGGAGAGAGTGTGTGTGTGTGTGTGTCTGTGTGTCTGTGTGTCTGTGTGTGAGAGCGGGAGAGAGTGTGTGTGTGTGTGTGTGTGTGTGTGTGTGTGTGTGTGAGAGCGGGAGAGAGTGTGTGTGTGTGTGTGTGTGTGTGTGTCTGTGTGTGAGAGCGGGAGAGAGTGTGTGTGTGTGTGTGTGTGTGTGTGTGTGAGTGTGTGTGTCTGTGTGTGTGTATGTGTGTGTGTGTGAAAGACTGCATGCGTGTGTGAGTGTGTGTGCTCTCACTCCTCCCAGATGCTGAGCAGCTGTTCCTCTCCTTGCAGTTACAGAATCAGGCAATCCATGCTCACTGTGAGAGATTAGCATTAACCGGGGTTAGTAAACTTTGCCGGCCCGTCCCTGTGGCCGGTCCCGGTGTAGCTGCTGCTCCTGCGTCTCTCTGCTGCAGCATTTTTTTCCCCCGGTCTCTGACAGGGATCATCTTCCCCTGCGCTCGCGAGCAGACCTGATCTGGACTGACGCGGCCATTTTCAGAGGAATCGCATGCGGTCGTTTGCGCTTTGCGTCGGCGCGCCGCCGCTCGGGGGGCCGCGTGTCGCGCCGGCCTCAGCGCCGCACTGTCATGTTTGATACGTGTCTGCGCGCCTAATCTGTCTATCCATCTGTCGAATCCGTCTAGCCCACCTAATCACCGCGTCTTTGCCACCCCCGCACGCCGTGGCCGAATGGCCGCGCTCACGGTCACCTCGTGTCAGAGGGCTTACGAGCATGCTGGGAGCAGAGGCATCTGAACCGGCCGCCACCTCGTGAGTGTCGCACGCTGCTTTCATTTTAACACTCTGTTCTGTTCTGGTTCAGCCTCGGACTGGTCTAAATGGCTGCTGCGTGACTCGGTTCGCTGTTGGGGGATGAAACCAGACGGCAGAGCGGTGTGTAATGGCACGACTCGCCGTATTGTAGCCGAACAGGGCAGGACACACTTCAGAGCTGCATATGACACGCGGCCTGCCTGCGGATGCGTGGATGGACATTGGGTGCCTCAGACTGAGCCGGTACGGAGACTCCCTGGCGCCAGGGCAACAAACAGGACACTGGTGCTTCGAACCCCCGTTTCCTGGGCCCACGGCAGGCCCCGCCTGATCGCTCGCTCCGCGCTGCCCGCTCGTTTGCTGGCCGCCACAGCGTGTGGATGAGCGTCACCTGAGACCGGTGGAGTCGGCCGCAAGATTGCACGCAGACTTGCTGATCTGGCAGTGCCCTTGTTGCTTTCGGCTAATTGCACCTGATCATTCCGCAAAGTGCACAGCGGGACCGCGTGAAGGACTAACAGGGCAGAGCCGTCCGGCGGTGCTTACTGAACACTTACTGAGGACCCGCTCAGACCGCTGCCCCAGTCTCCCAGCTGTATTAACGCTGGGCACCTGCTTGCCCTACTATTAGGCTCCCCACTACATAAAATTACTGCTCTCCTGGCAACAAAACAGCAGGCAAACCTGTTTTGTTTGTTTTACGCAGGGAACTTAAGCTTGCTTGGCTCAGATGTGTTGCACTTTCTATCCTTGCTCTGTAACTGTAATCTAGGTGTTACTGTAGAGTCATTCTCGCTGTTTTTATTTACATTCAATTACATGTTTGTTTACATTCAATATGGCCATGAGATGGTTCTCAGCAGGAACAGAAAGCAAATGACAATACCAGTAGTGACAAAACAGAGGTGTGAAATATAATGCCAAATGTTCACCATACACACAGCACATGGTAGACTCTGGCAGTGTGTGTGTGATGTGTGTGTGCGTGCGTGTGTGTGTGTGTGTGTGTGTGTGTGTGTGTATGTGTGTGAAAGGTTGTTGTGGTTGAGTATGTGTTGGTGAAATTGATAAGACAAATTTTCCTTTATGCTTGCATCAGAAAATTGTATCCATCCATATATGACCCTCCATAGATATGCTATCTGTTTGCAGAGAACCATCTCTTGAAGTCCACATTAGGAACTGGGAACAGTCCAATCACAATCATCACACTGTTGGAGACACTGGGGCCCTTCTTATTGTACCCACTTAAATAAAGCATGAAGTGTAGAAAGTCAGCGTTGCGTGTACGCTGCTTGTTGTTTTGATCTGACTCGACGTGGCGCTGCAGTACATTAGCGGGAGCAGCGCGGCATAGTACATTCTGTATCAGCGTTCTGCGCCTCTGCGCTGCCGGTAGCCGTACGGGGCGACCCCCCCGCGCGGCTGGCTCGTTATCCCCATCCTTGTTTGCGTGACGGAGAACGGCGAGGCGGTGTGCTGTGACGTCCGATCGCCGGACGCGAGTCGCAGGGAGACCCTCGGGCGTCAGGGTGCGTCTCTTGCTTTCTTCTTGTTTGTTCTCTCATCATCTCCACAGGTGCACAGATACGGTGCCTGTGCGCTCGTGCGTGCGCGTGACATGCGTCGGTTGTATCGTCCCTGAGCACATCCAGTTATCGGAGTATCCTGTGTGACTGAATCCTCAGTCTGGGAGCAGGCTGTCCTGGTCAGTGTTCAGTGCGGTTGGCTGCAACGCTGGGACTTGCGGTCATGGTTCAGCAGGACCTCTGAACAGTGAGTGCTCCCTGTGCCTTTTGTCACTGGGAAAGCTGGCTTGTGCTGCGGTCTGTAGCCTGTACCTGCCTGCCAGACAAAGCCAGTTAATAATGCAAAGCTTTGCAGTTTCCAATCTTACTGTTTCCGTATGACCCATAAATACCCGTATTCATCGGTGGCTTTTCAGTTGTTTGGAACATTATGTTCTTAAATCCAAATGTTCTGTGAAATCCATGAGATCTGTGTGCTGCGGGTTTGTCTTTTTTTTTTTACTGTCATTAAGTCACCCAGGGTTTTTCAGCAGCACAAGGAAATAAAACCCAGGGGACACGCTTGGTTGGACGTTCCTAGCGTTTATAAATCTACCCTGTCAGGAACATCTATTTGGCGTGTGCTTGGTGCATCCAACTGAAAACTTTCCCCTGGGTTTATTCTTTGCGTCTATCGAATTTTTCCCAAAGAACTTGATTGAAGAAACGATTTCAAAGTCTGGTTCAGTATGAAATTTAGAAAGAATTGGTGGTGAAATGCTGAAATCACCCTGGGTACCCTCTGAGACTGAAGCGAGATAAGCACCATGTCCAGTTTCAAAAGCTCAATCTGGATAACCTGACTAGACCACAGGGGCTGTTTCAGGTAGCCTCCTCCCCATACTGAATACTGAAGGAGAACGTCTATTTTTTAGCAACTCCTCATGCAGGATTCATGAAGCCAACCTGGAGAGGCGGATGTCTGTCACTGCTGTTGATGCTCAGTTTTTTAATCTTTTTTTTTTTTTTTTTTTTTTTTTAAAGGAAATGGAGTTTGTTTCTGTGCTCAGCTTCCATGTAGTCGTGTCATAGAGGATACACATTAGCGTTAACCCTCCATCTGTCTCCCTAATAAGCCTATATTCAAACAGGGCAATCGTCTTGCACTGCAGGAGTTTGCCTTTGGATGATTAAAGATAGCTCGGTTTGCATTCAGAATAGCATTTGCATATGCAGTGTGGTGCATTGCATGAGCTGCCACTGCGGTCTCATCCAGTTTTACCCAGTGTGCCTCTCTAAAATGCTGCTGCGCGCTACAGCAAAAGATATACGTTTGAATTGAAATTTAAATGCTATACTGTGTGCCTTAAAATGTCACTATGGAGCCTTTCTAATCTGCCACTTAATATGTAAAGCGAATCCCCTCTTTTCACGGCTCAGAGCTGCTATAGGAGCCCTTCCAGACTGAATGCACCAGGGAGCAGGTCCTGACCTAGAATGGCTTGCGCTAAGGTCACCAGGGGGGAAAAAAAAAAGCGGGTTCTGAAACGACAGGGACGCCAGCCGTGAATATGTGATCCAAGGCAGAACATTTTGTTTTTCCTTTTCACCACCTGTGGAAGCGGTGCCAGGGAATAATCTGTACAGCACGTGCTGCGTCTGTGATCGGCATATCAAACCACGGACGAAACAGCCCGTGGAGCGCTGCTCTTTCATCTGCTCTTTAGAGACACACCGCAAGCCAGGAGCGGCTTCCTATCAAGCTCACAGCGTCCCTCTCTGTGTCACCATCCCGTCTGCATTTGCTCTGCTATCCGCGCGTGTGTTTCTCCTGTTCCTGCGCCCTGTAAAAAAAAGCTGAAGTTCCTTTTGAGAGGAAGCGCTCAGGCTTGGAGGAGAGCATCGAGTTTTGCTCCATTCCGCATTGATTACAGAAGCCGCCCGTGTCCGATGACTTAAACTAACAAATAAAGTATGAACGCTTGGCTTTGTTTTTACCCCTCCTGAGTTTGCTTACGCTTGCTGTGTGGCCATATAGAGAGCCACTTATGTATCTGTTGAATCATCTCTCAGAAGGCCCAGATCCGATGCACGACATTAACTGCCCATAAATGCAAAGGAGATATATATTGATGCAAGTGCGAGTCAAACCTGGAAGTTGAAAGCGCGCACAGTTTGCCAGACTTTACTTCAATAAGTAATCAAGACTTTGCGGATAGGGGACGGGGGACAGTCAGCACTATTGTATTGCAGTAATGTCGCTGAAGCGTTTTAAAAGGGGAGGGGCAAAGAAAAGCTCACAGCAGGACATCCCAAAACCGCCCCTCTTCCTTGGATGATCCAGGACAAGAGAGGGTCGGGACACAGGACACTGGGAGCAAGGGGCCGAGTGAGTAATGCAATAAAGACGGATGCTCTGGACCTCGTCCGCCCTGAGGCGGGTCAGTGACATTAAACCCAATTATGCACACTTGCTTTGAATGCCACTCACTCCAAGAGGGACGAGTGCCCTTTATGGGGAAAAGAGGCCGGAGTTTGTGACCTTCTCTCTCTCTCTATCTGTTTTATTTACTGTCTCATGTACGTTTGGGAGCCGCCCGCGAGCGCTGTTCTCTGACGTCCTGCTGGGAGGGACGCGGGGTCGTTACGTGCGGCCGTGGTGATTAAGTCTTCCTTTCTCTCCCCCCCTGCCCCTCCTGTCCCCGTGACCCCTGCCCGCAGGGTGACCCCCAGCTCCGATGCCTCCACGGCTGCGGCCTCGTCGGTGAGCGTGAGCCAGGGCAAGCCGTCGCTGCGTCGGATCAAGGGCCGGATTCACAGGAGCAAGAGCCTGGACAGCATCGACCTGCTCGACTCCAACGTGAGTGCAGACCTCACTGCCCAAAACCATGACATACTGTATGTGTTTGTGCGTGTGTGTGTTTGGGTGTGTGCATATGTGTGGACATATATTTTTGCATGCTCACGTGTATATATGCATACTCTATACGCAATTTTTTGATCAATCAGCCTCGGGCCCATGGCAAACATGTGGACTGGTGTGTTTGTGCCCTGTGTTTTTCATCTGTGGGTGTTGCACTTGGCTATCCCTGATTCTCTGATTTCCCAGCATGCTCTGGGAACACTCTGAGAATGTACGGATTCAGTTGGCTCAGACTTTTAGGGACTGGGTGGGGTTATTGTTGCTCACCGCGTGCCGTTCAGGTGACTCCTCAGACAATCACAGCAATATTCACCAATGCTCCCACTATTGACATGCAGCTTTAACAGTGTTAGATCCGGGAAGGACAGGTTGTGAAGAAGGCCAGTCCTCTTCATTATTTACTTCTTTTTTTGTCAGACACTATTTCGGGCCGGAGAGCTGGATAGTGTTTGAGACGGGTGACGGATGGGAAAGGACAGGCAGTACCGCTGCGGCTGGGCTGCAGGCCCTCGGCCCTCCGCTTTGGCAAATGAGGGAAGACAGATCCCAGGGCTGCGGGTCCCGTCGTCCCCGTCACTCTGCCCCTCGGTCGGGGACGGCTCCCGGGCCGCGATGCGGTGACACGGCAGATGTGAACCAGGGTTTCCGTCTTTGCGCGAGGACTCGAGCGGCCAGAGGACCCGGAGCGAACGGGCGAACGATCTATACGCTCTCCCTGGCGCGTCTTCATTCGCGAGCCGCCATCACGGTCATCGTAACGGAAGGAGTGAAGTGAGAGTAGGCACGCATCATCAGGGTATAAACCGACAGGAGTGAAACGGCATCCACCACGTCACCTAAACTTCCAGCTTCCCGTACCACATGTCCCACACTGACCAGTCTATTTTTGTGAGAAAAAAAATGGAGAGGAATAATCTGACAATTTAAATCTGTAAGCGGCTTGAATCCAAGCCTAAAAACCATGATAACCCTGAGAACTGCACTGGGCCCAAAGCAGCTTGGTTTTGCTCTGGCCATTTCCGATATGAATGGGGGACATCTGGAGGGTTGGGGGGGGGGCAGAGGGGGCGGTTTATTAGAGTGGAAAAAGACGAGTTTATGAGATAAAGGCACGCCAGCTTGTCACTGATACGCAGCACATTTGTGCACGTGGCATTTCCGTGCGAGCAGAGGCCTTCGTCAGCACCCGGCTGACCCCTGCTCCTCTAAAACAGCGTGTGTTTCGACTCTGACGCGGATGTAACGGCCTCCCGGTGTGCGCCTGTCCTCCGTACCTGCTAACGCCGCCCCCCCCCCCCCCCCCCCCCCCCCATTCGGAGCCTCGTCCCTGACACGGGCTGATTACTCCCCCCTCCGGCCCGCAGCCGGGGCCAAATGGAGATTTACAGCTCCTCGCGCTCGCAGTTCCCGCTCTCTCGCCGCCGTAATCGGAGGGCCGCGCGTCTGGACCGGTGCTCATTACCGCCGCCGGGAGCGTCACGTCTGCTGGCACGCAGGGGCGGCGGGGTGAGGGGTGGGGAGTACCCGCTTATCGCCGAATTGAGAAAAGCGACACGTTCGCAGAGTGCAGGCGCTAATCTATTATTGACGCCCTGCAGCTGAATGCTGTAGCGATGGGACTGGGCGACATGGCTGACGCGCGGTGCTGGAACGCGGAGGGGGCCCGGGAGCGCCGGCCCGGCCCGGTCCAGGGAGAGCCATTAACCGCTGCCTCGTTATAAATCAGCCCTAACGATGAGGGGACGCAGGGCTGAGCGCCCACAGAGACCTGCCACGCGGTCACAACGCAGAGACAAAAGCCCTCTCCGTTTCACAGAGCTTTTTAACTGATGTCTTCCTCTCCAGGACAGAGTTTGCATTCATGTATGTTGTTAAATACACATGCTAATGCTAAATGATAATACGAATCAGAAACGCTCAGTATTTAAGGCAGATGTTGAAAGAGGCTAGAGAAGTCCCGAGAACAGATGGCCCAAGAAGTGTACGGAACAGGTGCCTAAGTCTGTCATACCCCCTCAGGATGGAAAAGGAGCAACAGAAGATAAATAGATAATTAAAAACAGCAGAAACGGCTGGCCTGCGTCTGAGCCGTGCTGCATCTCCTTGAGAGTGCATTAGGAATGCGTGCCCGCCCCCCCCGCCCCCCTGAGCGGGCTGAGGGGCGCGGAGAGCGCCGCAGAGAAGTTGCTGACGGGTGCAAATCTCGGCCCGTCTGTGGGAGCGCCGCGCTTCGCTTCACGGTGAGTGATGAGGCCGCGGGACCGGCGAGGAGCTCCTCTGATAGGCGACCAATCAAACCCCGCGCTGCAGCACACAGCCGATCCTACCTGTGGTAGCATGCAGGCGCAGTGAATTCAATGGCAAACAGCAGAGAAGGTGTGCATTTGTGTTTAAGACACAGCAAATGGATGCAGTCAATTCATTCAAATTTGAACTTAATATATATGGATTTATGGATCTATAAGCATGTCATCACTAATAGATGACATATTGTTTTTCTACTGAAGTGTACAGTAGATATCCAATGACTTTGAATAATTATTCAAATAATAATTATATGTTTTTATATTTTATTATTATATTGAATAATTATAATTATTTAAATAATAATTAATATTATTATTTGAATAATTATTAATTTGTTTTTAAAGACAGCTCATGATAAAACAATAACAGGAACAGCTTTCCCCAGTGTCTCTATTGTATTTCCTAAAGCCAGCCTGTGATTGTTATCTTTTCAGTTAAGACTAATAGGACTATTTTTAACAAGACTGCTCTTATTGACTTGAGTGTTTTTTTGCTGTATGGTTCCAACACAGTGGAAGGGCTTTATCCACAGGAAGTCCCCTGTATTTGGAGAACCAGGAGACCCAGCGCGTAGCCTACCTGAAAAAGCCAGGTTAGATCTGTCTCAGACACAGTTAGTGTTACGACTTATCTTCTCTCAAAGCATCCAAGGCAGAGAAAAGAGTTTAAATGCTTAGCTTAAAAGAAATATCTCAGTTTCTCGGGAGTCAGGGGAAGAGTTTGGCCCGGGGCCTACCCTGGCTATCTTCGGTGCTAGCAGGCAGCGCTCCCGTTTGCAGAGAGATTTAATAAACCTTCAGTGTCAGGAAGAAGCAGGCAGGCAGGCAGCTTAACAGCATCAGCAGAGAGGGACCACAGCGCATGCAGAACGTGTGAGTACAGAGAGGTGGGGAGTGAGGAGAGAGAGAGAGAGAGAGAGAAAGGGGGAGGGGGGGTAAATGCTGCTCTCTTTCCCTGTGCCCTGTATTTCAGTTTAAATGTGAGGAGTGAGAAATAGAGGGAAGAGGTGAGAAGGGGAGAGAGAGAGAGAGTGAGAAAAGGAGAGAGAGATGGAATGAAATAAGTCTCCGTCTTTGCGTGTGCACTGTGTTTGACTGTACATTTGAGAAGAGAGAAAGAGAGAGGGAAAGATAGAGTGGGTCAAGCACCTCTGCCTTTCCCTGTGCCCTGTGTTTGAATTTAAATGTGAGAAGAGCGTGTGTGTGTGTGTGTGTGTGTATGTTTGTGTGCGTGTGTGTGTGTGTGTGTGTGTGTGTGTGTGTGTGTGTGAGAGAGAGAGAGAGAGAGAGTGTGAGGAGGGAGAGAGGGAGAGATCCGCATCATCACAGACATCAGGCTTGAGAGCAGAGGCCTTCTGCCGGTCAGGCCCGCATTAACCCTCCTGAGAATTACACACATCTTTTTTCTCCTGCTCCATCTTTCCCTCACTCTGCTCCCCCCTCCATCTCTTCACGTCAATCTCTTTTTTCCATCTCTCTCTCTCCTCCTCCTCCTAATTCATCTCCCCTCTGTGCTCTCTCTCTCTCTCTCTCTCTTCCTCTCTCCCTCTCTCCCTCTCTCCCTCTCTCTCTTCCTCTCTCCCTCTCCCTCTCTCTGCTTCTGCACTAAGGACGAACACAATGTCATGGCATGGAACAGCATGAACCAGTATTCATTTCACTTCACCGAATTACGAGTCATTGTCACTGCACATCATTTTGTGATTTCAACTGTGATGCTTTGAGGGGGAAAAAAATAAACACGTGACATTCGCCCGAAGTGGCGACAGCACGGCGGAATTTTGGAAGACGTTCCCTCTGGTGTCCGTGGGGAGACCCTGCGCTTTAATTGTACTTAAGTAGAATCAAAACCAAAAGCATTGATTTGGAAAATGATCTGTCTTTTTAATGCAGTATTTTTCTTGCCGTCTCAGCTGTTCTGGTAAATGTGGAGAAAGAAAAAGTTTGGCACAGAGGCCAGAGAGAGAGAGAGAGAGAGAGAGAGAGGTAGGGCTGGTGCCGGAGTGAGGTGGGAGTGCCTCTCACCTGGGAATGCTGTTTCCTTATTATTAATTATTCAAGGTAAACCGGCTCTCTCATTCGTCTTCTGATGCAAAACAGCTGCCAATTTTCTGTTGGACGACTGAAGAAAGCCTATCGATTATTTAGAACAATGGTAGGGAGAGAGACGGATTGGAGTGAAACTTCGCTGATTGCTCTTTATGGGCTCGGAGGATCGCGTGCCTCCCGGGCCGAAGGATGACCTTGTGGGCAGCCGCCATCGACACCGCGCTGCGAAGCCTCCCATCTGTGACTCGGCTCTATAGATCGTCCTCTCTCCATACCCCACTCCGATCCATTTCCCAAAGTACGGCTTCCGGGAGAAACACCCCTCTAACACACACACTCACACACACACACACACACACACACACATACACACGCGTGCCTCTGCATAAGACCAGCGTAAGCACTTCTGTTGTGGGGAGCACTGCAGCTGCACTGGTGGGCGGCGGGGCTGCAGCTGATTGGAAGATGCCGCGTGTCCTGTGGCTTCCCTGCGTGAGGGGGGGGTGTGGGGCACGAGGGGTGCTGCGTGTGGGCCTGGCGGACGGTGTGGAGGGCGACCTGCAGAGGCGAGGAGGGGGTGGGGGCTGGATCTGTGGGTAGCAAAAACAGCACAGCGCTGGCTGCATTTCATTTTACCTGCATATATCTAAACAGGAGCGAAACACAGGAACTCACAGTGAATTGCAGTAAAGCAACACAGAATCTATAATGGAATCATGCTGCTGGCGGGTGGTATAGTCACACAGATGCAGCAAAGCCTATCTGAATTTGAATTTAATCATGCAATTCCTTTCAGTAATGTAGCCTATATAGTGTCATATTCTATCTACATGCTGTCCAATTGTGGCTGACTTCAGGCAGGTATTACCAGCAATGAATTCTCATTTTCTCCTGAACTTCTGAACCTGACTGTAGTTCTTTTGTGCTGTCCTACATTCAGTGCTGTGCGATTGCACCCCAGAAATTCTCAATGAGCTTTAAAGCAAGTGTATTGTGCCGGAAGGGAAACTGAATGGGAGATCGAGTTATGAAATCACATTCCCATTTCTTTCATCAATATTACAGCTTGAGTTGAGATTTGAGTGGTGGAGTTTCTTTGTTGTAAAATGTGAACAGTGTTATATAAGCATTACAGATCATCTTCAGCTCCCTCATTTTCTCAATAGAAAACAGAAGCTTAAAAAGGCTTTTTGGGGACATTATCAATTTTTAGAACCAAATATCACTTTAATTCCCTGTTTAAGCCGTTCACCTAGGCGATCGTGTGTTTTTCTTTTTGAGCGTGTTTATGTTTGTGCGTGTGCGTGCGTGAGCGTGCGAGTGTTTGTGTGTATGTGTGTTTGTGTAAGTATCTTACAGGTGTAAACTTCCAATTCAGTCAATTCCATAAGCTGATTACGGCTGAACAATCGGCCTAATTAACGTGATGTGTTTACTCTGGGCGATGGAGTGGAGCCCGCCCTGGGGCTGGTCTAGGGCTGGTAATCCCGGTCCCCTCCCCCCCCAAAACGGAGCAGAACGAGTGGCTGCAGCCTCTCCAATAGAAGAGCACTGGAGCGCAGGAGAGTCGCTTTAATTACCCTAATGTTGGTCCGCTGAGGTCAGGCCTTTTTTTTTTTGCAGACGGGTTACACAAGGATTAAAGAACGTGGCCAGGTTAATGAATGTAGCGTAAATGCTCCAGGAAGCCCGTCACTGGCTCTCAGGGGCCCTTTTGAGCTTCTTGTTAGTGTGTGTTTGGCCAGATGCGCGGATCCCCAGCGGATTGCGCTGCGCGGAGCCTGTTCGCGCAGCTGGGGATTTGGGGCGGAGCGGTCCGAGCGATCCGCCGTGCTCAGGGGAGCAGCACCTGCGCTCCTTCACCCCTCGCACCTGGTGCTTGACCCCCCGACCTCCACGCTGCGCTCCGGTGACGTTTCGCAGCAGATGCTGCCACCGAGAGGAGGACATAACTTCCCTGCCTCATCGTGCCTATTCCGTTAGTTTTTCTGATTACGTTTGAGTTCATTAACTTTTAACGGACGAAAGTCAGAGACATGTACCTTGCTCTGCTAGCTCTAGGGCTCAGGGCACACAGAGTGCGTGGCAGCACTGGAGAACAGACGAATAGAGGGGCCTGCTCATTGCAGGAGCAACCGCTGGCAGCCTTTCACATTAACCACAGGAGCGCATAACTGCCACGCTCAGCCTGTGGGCCTCAGCATCATTATATGAATGACTCTGAGTGATGCCCCACGAGTGAGGCATTGTGCCAGTGCAGTCCTCCCCTGCGCGTCTGTCTGCAGCCTCACACTGGATGGCACTGGTGACCACGCTCCACCCCCCCTCTTAACTGTTGGCACACACGCATAGCATATGTAGATCTCGGCCATCCCACCACTGACCAGCAGGCCACATATAGTCTGTACACACAGGCTGGTCAGTACAATACGTTACAGTACATTTACATTACATTATGTTGTGTAGCAGATGCTCTTATATTATTTATTTGTTATATTTTTTATTTGTTACTCATTTATTCAGCTGGATATTTGGGGACTGAACGAACAATCTTTGGGTTACGAGCCCCGCTTCTTACCACTACCCCACACCACTGATCACCCATTTAGTGTTGTTATGACTGCCGTTGGCTATTAGTATTTTTCTTTCTTATGATTGCAGAAGGTTTCAGAGTCAGGCTACTCTCACCAGTGTAGGGGGTAGCTGTATGCCACAGTGAAAACACTGCTTACTCTCTGTTGTGGATTCCAGTGGTGATGTGGACAGTGCTGTATTACTGTGATGCTGCTCTATTACCGCGATGCTACTTTGCTGGTAACATTCTGGCATCATCTCTGGATGGCATTCATCACTGTCAGTCCTGTGTACAGCAGCTGCAGTAAGCGCCCAACTCAGCCAGCTGGAAATACTGTAGGTGCAACATTTTTTGCTCAGAAGTATGGCAGCTACACCACACTGCAGGAGGCTGGTTTCCTATGTGCTGCTACATTGATAGTATTTTACAGTCTATACTCTCTCTAATATAGCTTACCTATAGATTTTTACAGTGACCTTGATTAAGGTGAAGATAATCTATTACAGTGGGTCTCTCAAGAGAATCATCTGTACACATTACATGCAACCCTGAAAGGATGTGAAAATGCACAGCCTGAAGATGTTTTTGTTCCTTTTCAACCATGAATATTATATTAGTCAAAGGAAGGTCAAGACAAGAAAGCAGAGCATCGTTTCTATAGATAGATGTATGATTTATAGCATTCGTGAGCCTTGAAGAGCTAAACCTTTGTTTATTAGAAGCTGTGCATGTGTGTATGTGTGTGCCTATGCGTGTGCATGTGTGCTTTTATGTGTGCGTGTGTGCATGCGTGTGTGTATGTGTTTGCATGTGCATGTGTGCATGCGTGCGTACCTATGTGCGCGTACCTATGTGCACGTGTGTGCCTGTGCATTGGTCTTTGTGCCTGTGCGTATGTGAGCTTGTGTGGACTTTGTGTGTGTGGGCTTGTGTGTGTGTGTGTGTGTGTGTGTGTGTGTGTGGGCTTGTGTGGGCTTGTGTGTGTGTGTGTGTGTGTGTGTGTGTGTGTGTGTGTGTGTGTGTGTGTGTGGGCTTGTGTGGGCTTGTGTGTGTGTGTGTGTGTGTGTGTGTGTGTGTGTGTGTGTGTGTGTGGTGCTCATCCTTCTCCTGCTTCAGGTTTCCTCCTGTAAGGGCATTGGTCTGTCGCAGTAGAGCCCTCAGGTCAGCATTTCCCTGTGGATGTAACAGGAGAGGAGGTCGATGTTTGCTCTTACAGTACAGTTGAGTTCAGCTCACCTCACGCACACTGCCCCCCCCCAACCCCATGATGATAGTATTGGACAGGGGCAACGGTGTGTGTGTATGTGTGTGTGGAGAGATTAGACAAGGAGTGGGGGTCTTCTGAGTGCAGTCACTTAACTGCACCAAATCAGCTCTGCAGAGATCCAGCACATCGAATCAAATGAGTTACTGTAGATCCCAGCATGCCTATCTGCAGTCCCATTAGCACAGAAATACAGGCATACATCCTTTGAGTCACCTCCTCTGCTGCAGAAAGATTGCTTTGTTTTTTTCCATTTTAATTTGTATAAAGTGTAAGTTATGTATACTTTATGAGCTGGGCATCCATAAACAGTGTTTCACAATTCATGACATGGCATGTTCAGAGGATTCTCAGTGTGGGTCACCCTTTTAACATCCACTTCTTTCAAGTGGATGTTACTTTCTTATGTGAAATTTATTATCTTTGGTTTGCAATGGAAGTGTCGCCTTGAAAGGAACACTCATGGGCCTGGTAGTGTTGGTAAAACCTGTCCCAGACATTTCTGTAGTTATCCAGCAGATTTCTGGAGTCAAATCTTGCTTAGGGTGGCTCTGAGGCTTGTGTATCTTTATAAATAGAGACTTTGGAAAGTACTCTGTAATCTGACCCATTTTGGCTGCTTGGTCCAGTTTGTTGTATTCTCCTTTATGCAGCTTTGTGAGACGTAGTAGGAGTGAGAGTAATCAGTGTCTGTCTGATTGGCGCCTGCATCATTATAAGGATGTTCTTTATCTCCTAAAGTCTGTTAGTCCTTACACAGGAGGCAACAGAGGTAACACTTCCAGTATTAAATCATTTTATGTCAGGTCTCACATTTCACCATCTTGTATTTGTAACATACAACGCTGTGTCAATGTCCTGGGCTAAATTCAAAAATGAAATAATAATTTGACCCACATTAATTATTTCTGGAGTGTCTCCCCGATAATTGCAGCTTTAGGCTACAAAGCACCACTTCAGACAGATGCCTTACTGGTTGTTTTCTGTCTGCACACAATGTTCTAGCTATCTTTTACAATCTTAGACTTAATTTAGTCGTAGCTGATTTTCAGGCTCATAAGATTCAAGTAATCAGGTGTTTACAGAGAACTGTATTTTCCGTGTAACGCTTTGTGACAAATGGTTTTACGTGTTAGGTGCTTTGCTGATAAGCAGAAGATATGACATTCACTGTATTGAAATTCTAGCTGATTTCTTACCTATTATGTGGCATTATATTGAGTATTGCTTTATATAGTGTGAGCCAACATGTTTTTTTGTGTGTAGTATTGCACACTATATTTAGGATATGACATACAATAAGTCTTTCTGTAAACAGCACAATAATGTTTATTTAGTACAGTAATTAATTGGGCATGCATGAGGATTAGTAAAATGCCATATAAATAAGCTGTTACAGTTACAGCTCTGTAGTGTAGAATGCAGTGTTAACGGAAATACACACAAATTTTTTTGTGCTTTTTTAGTGTAGATAGTGTACTGGTATGGGAAACGTGCTGAAAACAGGTACAATACTGCTTTAAATGATAATGGCAAGGTAAGCTCGCCCGCTGCTCCTGCTCCACAGAGCAACCTTTGGTGCCCGTAAATAAACAGATTCTGAAGCTGCAGAAACGAAGGATTTAACGTCCGCGAGGCTTTTCATCCGTTTCCACGGCAACGCTGTTGGCTTGTCTCTCCAGGTTTAGAGCAGAGAGAGAGGGAGGTGTCTGGGTAATGTCAGCAGAGACAGCCATGCACAGGGAGTAGGCCCGTGTTAGATAAGCTCTCCAGTGCTGGGCGCTCAGTCACAGCACTGACCGGCATTAGGGTGAAATGCATATTCATATTGGCCTAACGCTGCTGCTGAAAATCAGCTCTGCAGTGTGGTTCGGCCCAGAGGTCACTCTGCTCGGCTTTAAAAAGGTTAAAATATGACATTTAACTGCAAAGCCCTGTAAAAAAAAGTCTTGTTTTAAAGGCACATATAAGGCGCAGCGTGTTTATTGTTAGCTGTTTTGAAGGACGCATGATGTGAAATGTAAATTTTTTTCCCCCAGGTTCCAGGGGATTGAGCAACTTTAGCAGATGACTTATCCTTTGAAATTGAGGTTCAAAGCAAAACAAATACTAGGCAATCCGGGTACATGGAGATGGAGGCGTGGGCAGGTAATGCTGTAGCAGATCCAGGAAGCAGAAATTGCCTTTGAAAATTTCCCCAATGATGTTCACATTGTGATCCCAAGCTGCTGTATCTTCCTATATTCTGCATTTCCATCCCCTTTACTGCTGAGCCCCCCATCTCTCTGCATCTCTCTGTACATTTAAAACGTGCACGCGATGCCCGCAGTACGTTTTGTCTGCGTTGCAGACCAGCAAAATATGTGTTATCTGCTCAAGCCGCAAGCGTCTCCACTTTCACGTTTGACTTTGCCTTTCGTATGAACTGACTTCAAGAAACCCGAAACTCTGTAAAGCGACCCGTCCCCAAGGAGGTCATTATAGCCCCCATCAGCGTGTTTGCGTCCTTCAACACAGAAAGAGAGAGAGAGAGAGAGAGAGAGAGCGAGAGAGAGAGAGAGAGGGAGGGAGGGAAAAACATGCATTGATTTGTGCGCGGAGTCGCATGTTTGCGCGGAAAATGGCCTCAGCGGAGGGCGGGGACCCCCTGCTCGGGGAGTCTTGGGGCTCTCAGGATGAATTCATCAGCGGGCCGGGCCGGCGCTGAGTTCCATTAGGATCAAGCGTTCTATTCTGGTCGGCTACCTGCGGAGGAGATGTTCCCATCACGCAGTGTCGCGCGGGGCACGATCTGCGTTCCAGCGTTTCCATGAGAACTCCTCACGAGTTTAGTGAATGTAATATGTGTTGTTGCGCGTGTGTATTTGTATTTATATCTGTGAGTAAAAATAGCCATTTGTCTGCGTTTATTTATTTCTGTATGTGTTTTTCTCAAGTTGTGTAAATACGTAGGTGTATTACGTGTGTCTGGGTGTTTGTAAGGATGCATTTGTTAACCTGTGCGCATGCGTGTATTTTTATGTCTATCAGTGTACAGTAAATGGGTTTGTGTGTGTGTGGGTGTGTGTAGGTGCTGAGATATGTCATAACATACTGTAGCGCTTATCTCATCTGTGATTCAGATGATCTGTGAATCTGTCCTCATAAAATGTACCAGCACCAGAAAAAATGATGTGCTTTCCAACCCAGGCTGCTCCAGTTTCAGCTGCAGAGTCCACTGGGAGCAGGCGGCTCTACAGAAGGGGCCGTAGAGCCACTAGCGGGACGGGGAGCTCTCAGGACCTGCTCCAGCGTGTTCATGGCTCTTTACAGCTGCTTCATCAGTGTGCATCCCTCATCAGTCATCCTAGCAGGGAATATTTCTGACAGTTTTGTGTGAATAGGGGATGAGAGAAGAGTTTGAATTCACTCTCTTTCTATTTCTTTCTCTCTGTCTATCTCTCTCTCTGTCTATGGGAGCAGCTCTGCATCACTCCCCCAGACATGATTGACAGGTTTGGTTGATTGAGGGTCTTGGGAATGATCCCAGTGATTACCTCAGTGAGCGGATAGGGGTTGGTGCAGCAAAGGCCAATGCAGAGAGATGCAGTTCAGCTTCTGAAACCAAAGAGAAGGTTAATGATATAGATATGAATAATTACCCAATCATGAATATTATTGAATGTCTCATATTCTTTTTTATCTGTCTGTGTAATCACGGGCCATGTGAGTGGATAAACAGGCCTGAACGTTTAAAAAGCACAGCAGACATTCTGACAGCATCTTGTTGTGAGTCTGAATGGATGTTGACCTGCCCTGAGGTATTGCTGTGGGGACAGGCTGGGCCTGGCGTTATTTACTGCACTGTGCTGCAGGCTTCCCTCTCTCCGTTCATGCTCCCCTTGCTGCTGTAATCCCTCATCAGAAGCACTGCTGCTGGTTATCTGTTCCAGCCCCAAACCCCCGGAGAGTGGCAGGTCCGGGTCACATCGGTGCAGGGTCTGCACCTCCTCCCAGCTGCGCGCAGCTACCGCAGCTACCGTACCTCCACACTAACGCCACCCATGAAAGAGAGACAGTGTGTGTCCCCGGACCTCTCACAAAGTGCTGGGTGTAAACTGTAATTAGAGGCACATGCCTTTAACTTAGTGTTTCAGGCTTTTTTCATACAGAGTAGGGGTGTGGCCCACTTCTGGCTGTGGCCACTGTGCCAGGTAATAATAAGGTATGTCCTTCTGTGTGGGCGTATCTTATTATCCCATGCCCTTCTGTGCGGGAAATTGACAAATGGGCTTCTCTGTTCTCCTTTATGGAGTGAGATACAACCAATCAGAAAACAAGAAACAAACAAACAACACAGAAAGTATACCAACTCTGGCTTACACAAAGTAAATTCTCACACAAATGCCAGGAAGACAAGCCTCAGGGATGTCTTCCTAGCTCTAGGGTTGGTGGAGAGTCAGGCCATGCAGTGGCTGTGGCCACGCAGGCTTCTCCCAGTGCCTGGGCTGATTATCAGTCACCCACAGCTGCGTGTGCCTGCAGGTGAGGCCACCACTCTCCAAGGTACTGAACACCTCCCAGAAACTGGGAAGCAGCAAGAACATCAGGGAGGAGATCTCTCTTCTCCCACACCACAGCTCTACCTCTGCATCAAAAGGGCTTACATGATTAGGATTGTGACTCTTGTACCTGTCTCTTCCCCGAAAACATCCCATCCCAAATTACCCAACACATACTTTCCTTAGAGTCCAGGACCTTAACTGAGCTTTGCAATTTAAGGACAGTTTGGTATAAAATAAGGAAACAATTTTAGGAGTTAGCTGTATACATGTGCAGTGTATGTTTGTGTGTGTGTGTGTGTGTGTGTGTGCATCTTTATGAGTGTGTGTACAGGAAATTGTGGTAGACAGTGACCCTTGACATGTTTGGCAGCATATTGGCTGTGAAAGGCAGAGAATAGAAATAATAATTTTTTTAATAATAAAAAAAATACTATTCAATCCAGAAAATGGTATAATCTATGTGAAACAGGGACATTCTGATGGTGGTGTTTTGTAGAGGACATTTTGTTCCACAAACACAGCCTCACTTGCCCCCTCCTAACACAGTTACCACACACACACCACACATAATGCACGCACACATTTTCATATACATATATTTGGGTCAGCTTCTGCCTCCTCAAACAAATACTGAGAAGAGGCCAAAAAGGCAGTCTATTGCACGAGTGGAAATGCCCTCTCCTTCCTTTAAGCAGAAACCAAATCTTTTGTAGGAATCCAAGCTGTAAATTTGCTGTATTAACCCATGACCTCTGCCTAATAATGCCCACTGATATTTACAGCCTCACCCCCCCCGTTTTCATCTTGCTCTCATCTCTGTAATGGGGCTGGGCAGTCACAGGCAGTCAGCTCTCTGCCAAAAGCGATTCCCCAAAAAGATGCTGTGACGTGACACTCGAAACCAATAACGTTTATTAGCCCTTTTCGCCTCTAGACTGTAGCTTGTACCTTCAGAAGAAATACTTACGGTATAAGGTACGAAGCACTTAAAGATTCTGTTCATGCTCTTCATGGTCGATATTGTGCCTAGGAGACCGAGCTGGGCAATGGTGCTGACACAGGCGGCTGTTGGTGCACTTCACTTTAAGAATGTAAGAGCCGTTCATTTTTAACAACACCGATACGGACAACAATCAGCGCACAGCGTAGTCATTTTAGTCGAAATTCCTGCAGAGGGCAGAGTTTTACAACTAGTAAATCAAATTGTGCAGCTCATGGAAGAAAATAACAGTGCATCATTGCAACGCTGTTCTTCTCCTCAGTAGCGCCCTGGTACAAAGTGTATACTGTGATATGCCGTTATTTTTCAGTCGTCCAGTTGTTTCGCCAACGAAAACAGAGCACAGGCTTATAATCTGACCTCACTGATATCGCAAGACTGGCTCCGTGCCAAGCCATGCGTTCTCTCGCTCTGAAACTGGTGTGTGGGGAGGTGGCGCTGGTTAACACCAGAAAGCGGAGGCGTTAAGAATAAAGCAAAGGCGTTCTCGAGAGGCCTCCTATCGAACACACAGGCATATAAACCTTGCTTTGAAATTCGTTTATTCCGTCATGCAAATGAGGCTGTGAAATATGAAAAACAAAGACAACCGCCCGGCGCGCGGCGGCGGCGATAATGTTCCACGGGCGCACCGTTGCACCTTCTTTTGAAGCTTACGTGGCTCGCTTAGTAATTGCTTGGGCAGAGCAGATGCCAGGAGATTTAATTAAGTGAATCTGACGTTACTGTAATCGCCACAGGGGTGTTTTTGCGAAGCAGACCGGTGGTTCTGCGGAACAAAAAAAAGAATGGATATAATGGTCTCCCTTGGCTGCTTTAAACAGTCGTGACGTGCGGATGTATAGAACGCAGCCCTAGCTGTGAGAGCCCGAGAGAGATGTATTGAAGAGGTCGGAAAAGGACGCGGGGAATGGGGGGAAGGGGTAGCGCAGCTTACAAGTCAGCTGATTAATGGAGAGGTAATGATGTTTTCGCACTGTGTGTGTGTGTGTTGGGGGAGGGAGGGGGGTGTGATACTGAGGAGAGAGAGAGAGAGAGAGACGGGAAACTATGGAAAATCGGATGAACTGGAGTCAGTGCACTCAAATATGTCAGGTGCCTAAGCTTTGTCAATGACGCTTCAGTGCGTTCTCTAATTACATTTTGTAACCACATTACAACATTTTAATGCTGTGCGTCTGTATTTGGAAGTTATGCATCCTTGGAATGTGGATGCATTTAAATCATTTTCAGATCACTTAGACAAATACGTGAAGTAAAATGTAGCAGTGCGATATATCGCAGGGTGAACGTGTTATTTTCCCCCTTCCCTATGGACGATTTTACATCTATATTACTGTTAACCAACGCAACAGAAAAGAACACTTTCACTGGGATTTTCCCGGCATTTAATGGAATAATTTGTTGAATTACGAAAGCACACGCTCAGGCCGCCTTCTATTTTCGTTTGTAAACAAGCAAATGGAAGGCTCCGCAAGACCTCATTAGGCATAATTCATTGGGTGGTATTTCGCTGTTAGTCTGTGGAGCTGCTCATCTGGGACGTGCACTATGAAATTTATGCATTTGCATTTTAAAATGCTGCTTTGAACCTGTCCCTCTCATTATAGGGATAAAGCCACCATTGCAGGGAGGGCTATAGATTTCTTAGGAGTGTGACAAAGGGGGACCATTGCCGTGTTGCACTGAACTGATTTCACCTCTGAATTGAATCATCTCTGATTTACGGCCCTGTAAACCCTGGAAATACCTCATTGTTTCAGGTCGCCCTGCTTTAATATCCAGAAACTGTCATGCTTTAAGTCTCTAAAAACCTTTGTACTGCTGGTCTGGGGAAGAGATGGGGACAAGAGGTGTCTTTAGTTGTAGGTCAAAAGACATATATTGCCCAATTTGACAAGTGAATAAAATGATGGAAAAAGTAGTGAGAACATTTTGGTTACATTTCTGGAGCTGTCTTTCAGAGCCAGTCTGGAGTGTGTCACCCGCCAGGGTCTGCCCCAGAGATTTTCAGCAAGATTCTCTCCAGGCTGAGGCATTGATTGTACGTGCCCCTCTGCTCTGTGGTCTTGTTTTCCTTTAGTGTAGTGGTGGGGCTTCCGTGTCCAACCATGAGAAGATTGGCAGTTCTGTTCCCTCCAGATGGTTTGAGCTTGGTGTCACTCTGAACCTGCTGCATTAAGCCAGGCATAATCACACAAGAGACAGTTTACAGAACATGGTGCAGTTGACTATTTCCGTTCTCTTTTCGTTTTCCCTCAGTGAACTAAGTACGTTTTGGTTTCTGTCAGATTTACTTTATTGATTGTACATGTCAGTAAGACACATATACAAGACTACCAGGAGTTTACTCTTTTACACTCAGCGTATTTAAAGAAGAACAGAGACAAAACAGGGTGAATTGAAATAATCTCAAAATGTTACGCCTGCTAGTTAACGTCATCATTTTAATAATGACTGCATCTTGCACGACCTCCGAATCAGGTGTTTGGAAATGTGAAAACCGTTTCGTTTGTCCATTCAAGAAATTAGAAACGCTGACTGAGTGATGTGGCCGGCGAGTGGCGATGACACGATTTCCTTGATATTCATTTGGAGTGACGGATATGAAAGGGCTGGCTGTAAATACACCTGCCAGCTTCGCTGTGTCTGTGGCTGGCTCTCCAGTCCTCCACCTGTCCGCTCGTGACTAATCTGCTCCGGGGGGTTGAAGGAGTTAGATTTGTTGCCTGATTCCGAAAGTGCTGTTACCGGGGTTTTTCCCCGGGATGCTGGGCGCAGCAGCGACCTCACCACCGCTTGCTCTCTCAGGCCATCATTGAGGTTGATGGCTTTTCTTTAAACACCGGCCCATAAATAAAGCCGGTACGAATTAACCGAATTGATTTCCAGAAGAATTGAGAAGTGGTGGAGATTTATGGCGCTGCCTGGCTTTTGCGCAGTGCGGTAAATCACCCTCTGGCTGATTTGTTTTTTTTTCTTCCCTCTCTCTCTCTCTCCCTCTCTCTCTCTCTCTCCCCCACTCTCTTTCTTTTCCCCCTCTCTCTCCCACTGTCTCTCACTCTACTCCTGTGCCCTCCCTCCCCTCTCCCTCCCCCTCTTTCTTTCTCACTCTCTCCTTTCCTCTCTGTCTTTGTCCCTGGCCAATGGGAGCAGCTGGTCCCCCACCACCACCCTCACTGTGTTTGTTTTACCCTCACAGTCAGAAGAAATCCTCCCCTTGGCTCCCAGTCCCTTAGTGCTGAAACTGTGGAGTCTGGTAGGGCTGGAGCTGTGGGATCCCATCGGTCTGGAATGAAGGGTGGAATGTGTGGGGGCATCACGCTCAGTGGAAGCAGAGGCTGATGGGATGGGTGTCTTGAGACTGCAGTAAGATTGGTGGTGGGCGGCAGTCTTCCCTTTGGACTAGAATTAGTTTCATTTCCACCATGGGACCTGCACTGGCAACGGACTTGAAGGATGTAAAATCATTTGAGCTGAAGCCAGAATGGCGCCTAGGCCTCAGATGAAAAGCTCAGCCTATTAATGCAGTTAATGAATCTGCTGTCACCCGATCCAGCTCCCTGCGAATTTGCAGTTGTATTGATTTTGGACTTTCTTGTCCAAAAGCCCACCTGACCTGAGGATGGCTCCATTGCTTTTGGCAGCTTGCTTTTAATCCACCTCTTTGCTGCTATTGCCAATGCAGACTGCTACATGCATCAACATGCAATTGTGCCTTTGTCTCTAAATCACTGTAGTGTAAGGCACATTTGCAGTGTATTCAGCGTGACTGCTGTCAGTCATTTGGGCCTGCGGGACCTGGGCTAAGAAATACAGATTCAGGCTCTTTTTTATTTCTGCTTTTCTGATGCATGTGACTTTAAAGCATTCCGCGCAGCCCCTTTGAAGCTGGGGCTGAGCTCACGAAAGAGCCAGGACTGGGCTGCGGAAACTTCGCTGTCATCACAGGGAGCCCAGCTGAGGGCCTGTCGGGTGTCGCCCAGCGTTTCTAGGGGGCCGTCGCTGAGGATTTCATCCAGAATCCAGACTGGCGGACTGGTCCAGAGAGGTGCCCTGTCCTTACCGTGGCGTGCGGGCTCCAAATTTAGATCTGCAGCTTTTTAAATCAATACCAACGGTCTGATCAGCAGCGGTGTCATCTGAATTATAGTACAGCCTGTGTAGACGTCAGATGGGGTTTGCTGTGCTCTCAGTCGACATGCTGATAACTCCTTCACCCCCCCCCCCCCCCCCCCCCCCCCCCCCGAGACTTTGTTTGTGTACAGATCTGCCGTCACAGCCTTTGTTCCAGGCTCTGGAGGTGGAGAGAGCAGAGAGTTCAGAACCACACAACAGCGTCAGATTATTTTAACTGAACTCAAAAGTTTCCTTGGACTACATATTCTTTCGTGCGTTTGGGGTTGCCCAAGGTTGTTTTTCCTTTTTAAAAGTTACTGTTGAAGCATGTATGCTTGAGTAACAGGATGAGGACTTGTTTAATTAATGTTTTTCGGAAGGGTCTAGGACGAAAGGGTCTAGGACGAATGTTTGTGTTCCTATTAAAATATTCATTACGGTTAAGACCTTCCTCTGACGTTCTGAAAAAAAATAAGTGTTTTCCTCCCGAGTTAATTTGTGTCCTTGGAACATATAATTTTAAAATCTGCGCCTTCTCTACAGCAGCTTATAGAAAGCATCTTATGAGGAGGACGACTCAGAGCCAGGGTGAAATTATAGCTTAGAGTGTAAATTATACATGTGACAGCGAGGTTTATTTTACCATGTCAAGTCACATTCTGCATTTAGCATTGAGCAGAATGTTTTTTTTTTTCAGCAAATACAGTTAAAAAAATCATTGATGCAATGCATTTCCCAGCAATAAAAAGTGCTTACCTTGCAGGATGTGATCTCACAGAAAATAAAGAGTATTAAGTTCAGGAACGATCCCTTTGAAGGAAATAAGGAGGGATTATTTTGTCACTCGGTGGCTGCCATTGGCTGTGAGAATCTGGAGCCAAACTAGTGTTGTGTGGAGCTAATTACCAGCCTCAGTGATTCTTGCCTTGGAGGATGGGGTTTAGTTCAGCCCCTGAGAGTGGAAGAAAAGCCGTTTGGTGCCATTCAGCCCACCACAGTACAGCTGTATAGCATGGCACACAACCCGCAAAGATCCCGGGACATGCTGGCTGATACTCTGACGAGGAAAGTGGCGGGATTCCTCCTTGTAACCACCGTCTCATTTTAGAATTTCCTCAGAACCCAGTGGAACATTTTATGGTGCAGTTCCTTGATGTGAAGCAAAGACCACTGTCATTTCTTAATTAAGACAATATACAGAGAATTAATGCGATTATAAGCAATATATTCAAATCACACATATATCTTGACAATACAGACATCAAGCATGCTTCTTGTTGCACACGTCACGAGTTGTGTAATGGGGTAATTTGGTTGGATTTGATTTTTTTGAAAATTGAAAATATATGGTTTATATTCATGCCGCCTTTCCAGCACAACTAATACATCAAGCGGTAAATTAATTTTTCAACTCCCCCATAGGGAAAGTGGACACCAGAGTTTCCTTAATATTACAGGTGAAATATAAAACCGAAAGCAAGCTCAGCGAAACTTGATTCCCTGGTCTTGGTACCAAGGAAAGAGTTGCAATCGAGGATCCAGAAGAGGCCGCTTCATCAGTCTTCCCTCCCAGCTGGTGTGCAGCCCCTGACAGGCCAGTAAAGTGCAAATGAGTCTTCCTCAGAATCAATCACCTAATTGCTTAACAGTGCGGCTGCCTCGCGCCAGCTGACTGTACGAGAGGCTAGTGAGGGAGGAATTCTTTAAAGGGCTATTTCATTTAAAGGTGGAAAGTGGATCTAATCCAGGCGCTGCACAACACAACTATTATGAAATTCTGCAATGAATTTACAGTTACATTTTGTGTCGCTATGCACAATGAGACAAGATTGTGCGTTATTGTGAGTTTATCTCTCTGTGTGTTCACGTGTTTTTGAGTGTGTAGCATATGATAATTTTTTGTGAGAGGCTTGTTGCTTAGTACACTCTACGTAGTTTATCTCCTATGGTACTTCAGTGGTGAAAAAAAAGGGTTGAAAAGGTAGGGAACAGTTTGTACTGGTGAGGATTAGGCAGTCTTTTGAGATAATAGAAGCTGCACATACAGACACACACGTGGATGCATACTGTTATACAACTGACACACATTCTTACATGTATAAACTCCTGTAATGTCTGAAACTCCACCCACCTCACTCAGAAAGATGGTAGAGAGCAGAGAGGAGGAATTGATTGCTCTTTTTTTCCCTGAAGTGGGTGTTAAAGCTTAAGGTTTGGTCAATTCCAGCCAATTCTTTATGGGGCTGTTCCCTCATGTATTGGCCCGTCGATGGGAAAGGATCAGTGGACGGGTCGTGCCGGTTAGGACCTTGTTGATCCTTTCGGTTCCGTTGCTAAGGCCCCGCTCAGTCACTGCTGCTCAGCCAGCCTCTCCGCCCCGTCACTCCCTCTCAGAGCTTCTGGGAGCCTCGCAGCTGGCAGCTGTGACTCCATCCCCACCAGGGCTCCTGGCACGAGGCGTGACTCACGGCTGCATTTCTGAAAAATGTCAAACGTCATGCCACGCGACCTCCCCCGGAGACGTTAACACTCATGCGGTTAGAAGCAACGCGGGGAGGCCAGCTCGAATATTTACTCGCAAGCAGGGCACCTTACAAACCCTACTGTCCTCTTCTACTGTAATCCCGGGTTGCACAGCATGCTCAGTGCAACATTTTCACACTGGAGAGATCTAGGAGGGCAGGGTGCTATTGAAGAGGGCACAGCTGCCTGATTTGAATATGGCAAAGGGCCCGCGCTGAAGTGGGCAGCACAGTGCTGTGCTGTGGGAGGATGCGGGCCTGCTGCCTGAAAGCCGGTCTTGTGTTCCGCAATACAGTCTCATTCTTGCCGAGCCCTGGCTCGTTGCCTGCGGTTTCCTGCCCCTTCCATTTCCATATGTTTTTGTTGACGCTGTTGAGCAGTTGAGCGTTGACCGCTGCCCTGATGGGTGAAGTCCCAGGTGATGGGTTCAGGCAAGCCGCACCCATCGGGGGACTTAAGCCATGCAAATATGGCTCTGCTGGTCTGGGCAACACGATAAACCTGGATAAAACTGAAGGTACATTTTCCATGGTGCAGTTAAAGAGACCAAAGGAAAAAATAGCTTGTTTCCAAAGCTTTAGCTGAATAGACAGAGCTCTCTGTCATTACACATTTGCATATTTATTGAATTTTTAAAAAAGTCACATAAATCTTGAAAAAGGGTGTGAAATGTTAGAGTACAACCGTTATGCTTCCCTTATGATGCATGTTTGAGCTGTAGGCCCTGCTCTTGGCTCAGGGGCTGACAGGTGGCCGTTGCGGGGGGAAGTAGGAAGGGGAAGAGCCCGGACAGGCCCGGGTCTACGCATGCGCGCGTGGCTGGCTGCGCACAGAGGCCGCGGATTTGGCCCATCGGCTCCAGCGCAGCACGTCGCGTGGTCCCACGTCGGCCCCGACGCCCCCCCCCCCCCCGCCCCCCAGCCCAGCCCCGGGAGTCTCCGGCTTAAAGTGGCTTTTTGGGAAGGGCCTTTTCTGCTGAGTTCATCAGGCTCTCCCTTTTGAGCGCGGAGCCGCCGGACGGCCCTCGCGGCCCCCTTCTCTCCTTTTCAAACGCCGAATGTGCTAAAACAGCACTCCCTAATCACCAGGCTTTAGGGGCCCTTGTGCGAGGCATTAGCCGCCAGAATTGACCGGTGGGACGTTATAAAGACGAGTCTGACGCCGAGCACCAAAGCTGATGAGGCTTCATCCTGGCACTGGGAGGCAGAGGGATTATGGTGTTTAGGAGGGCACCATTTGATGACGGCTTAAGTCTGTCTCACTCACTTCGGTTTTTTTTTCATCTTGGTAACAAGCAGTCTCCTGCCAACATGGCAACCTCTGAAAGTGCTCAGCGAGGGCCCTGTTCGTGTAGCCTGCATCTGAGAGGCCAAAACACAGAATGGCAGAAAGCCAGGATAAATTATATAGCCTTCTGGGGCGTGGGGAAAAAGTTAAGGGCTGGCTCCCGCTGGGCAGTCATTGACAGGAGACCATGGCTTTCCAGACAGGTTTTCTGCTTGGATTTCTCAAGCTTACTTAAGGAGTGGAGCCTCTCTGTCCAGGTTTTTGACGCATAGGGAGGTTTGGGCACTTTGTTGGCCTTTGTCACGAGCGGCAAAATGCAGGCCCTTGTTTGCGAACCTCCCCTCCACACTTTCTCAGTGGATCAGACCGCTAGCGTTAGCATCGCTATCGCTCCCCGCTGTGTGTGTGTACAGGCCACTCTCAGAGGGATCGATGCGGGCCGTGCGTCCACAGAAGCCTCCAAGGCTAATTTGATCGGGGTTTTTCGGCGAGCGTTTTCACCAGAACGCTGACAGGGCAGATCTGCGCATAGAGGGATTGGGTTACGTGGAGGGATTAATCAGGACCCCCCTCTCTGACATTATCAGACCGCTATTACCAGCATTTATGGAGAATTACATTATCTACCCCCGTGTCTGTACCACTAAATCAAATTTACTGCACATCCCTTCACAAGCATTTTCAATTGGGGCAGAACTCAATTTGGTTTACTCAACTCAATTTATTCCCCACAAGCAAACAACTCTGAATTTCTCTTCCGCTGTTAGCCCTGGCCTCCCGCGGTCTTCAGACTGCCTGTTTTTTTCATACATATTTTACATGTTTATTCAGCAGGTTGTTATCGGCGTGACTTCACTGTCTCTGAATGTTCTTGCGTCAGTCAGCATTGTGGTAGGAAGCAATGAATCGGTGTGCTTGAAGGTTAGCTCTTCGTTAGCGTTCGGACAGAGGAAAAAAAACCACCCGGCCCTTGGGTGCCCAGGGGATTCCCGCGGTGCTGAGAGTGGACTTCCTCCGTTCTCCTCATTGTTCCGGGAGCGTCTTGGCCGGCCGCTAAAGCGCTTTGTCTCGGTGGCAGCTGCGTTAAAGCGCCCCGGTGTGTGTTTTTATGTATGAGCGCGGCTGGCCCAGGGCACCTCGGTGGCAGCACGCTGCAATGTGCTGAGTGAGCGCTTTTCCTGCGCGCTACATTCCAGCGCTATTATTCACCCCTGTGGCGGAGCGGAGCGGCGCGGCGGACAGAGAGCCACCCGTCTCAGAGCGGAGATGAGAGCCGGAGACTCATGGCCAGGCTCTGCTCCCGATTCTCCATTCTGTCCTCGCATTCTGCACACGCTGCGAGCCAAATCAGCGGGTTTGGATGGCCTGCGGTTCTCTCATGAAACTATTTCACAGCAAAATCATAGTCCATTGGAAATATATAACAATCAGGCATAAGCACTACCAGGCATTCCAGTGAAAGGAGCTTCATATAGTATGCTACACTGAAAGAGAGAGAAATGTGTATTGCATTGTCTTAGGTGTAATCTGTATTGCCTTATCTACAATGATGGGCATGCTTGTATACAAGCACGGTACATGTATAATGGGAGTCTTGTTTACATTATTTGAAGTGCGGTTACATAAAAATACCATTCCATTACATGGAGTACACAACAATCACTGGGAAACGCTCAGAATGAAGAGCAAACCAACATCAAACACAACACTCAGGCATCCTCTGTCCACTGTGAGTGTCAGTGATTCCATGTGGTGATGTAATGCTTTATGCATAAATGTATGTACTGGGCCTGAAAATGTTGAAACCGCATCTCTCTGTCACACTCTTCTCTCCTGATGTCTTCAGCTGAAGGCTTTAGCACGGGGGATTTCTCTCTTGCCATATTTTACTATAACTGAGATTTAAACCAGTTCTCTCTTTCAATTAACTTCGCTTTCCTTTTCTCATCTGCCCTTCTTAATCAGTTTCTTTTCCTTGTGGCACGTTTGATTTCTAATTAGATTTCGTATGAAGTAATTACATGTCTCAAGGCCTTTTCTCTGTCCTCTGTCTGTTGAATGATTTCCTTCTTTTCATCCTTCTTTAGAGGCATTGGAAAGCATTTTTGCTGAATGTAAGGGAATCTGCTCGTAGCTCATTTTAACATAGTCCAAACATTATTATCACATTAAACGCATGGTTTTCACGGAAAACAGAAGTTAAATAATGCCTTGCTCATTCATGCGAATAACAAGGCTTTCAACTTTCAAAAAAATAATAAAGTCACGTGAGCGCGTTTGAGAAGCACTTCACTGACTCCATCCATTGCTCATATGCAGCTCAGTCTCGGACACCTTGCATGTAATCATTTTAATACTTGTTCATGACTGGCCCACAGGCTGGTGTTTCTTTTCTGTATGGGAGGAATTTTTGGAAATTAGTCCAATAGTAAGAGATAGGACAAGTCCATTCTCTCAACAAGCATTTTGACAGTGTTGGATATAAAGTGCTGTATACACAGTTGTTTATTAAATGCCACTAATCTAGATAGCCCTTTGTTCTGGGTTCCTCAGTATGTTTTTTGAATGAACTGGAGTCCTGTTTGGTTTGTCTTAACTAATGATACCATTGTTGCTGTGTCTGCCATTTTTAGCTGTTCTTAGAATTGTGGGAAGGTTGTAATTCTGTTCTTGAGACTTCAGCTTTTGTGTCCCTGGTTGTGTTGTGAGTTAAAGTGGCCAGCTGGAGAAATATTAAAGCCTGTTCTCCTTTGACACGATCATCCTGCCGTCAGTTCAGTCTGTTGGGACAGTGCTGGTGGCGAGCCAGGTTTTTCACAGGAGTCTCATTGACCCATTTGTCGCCTAATGTCCCTGATCCTCCAATCCTCTGGCAGATTGGATCTGTCCAATCCCAGAGCCCGAACTAAAGTGGCCCTTTGGCTCCGGTGCCCCACTGCACCGCGCACAGTGTGCTGTGCAGTGCACTGCTCCCACAGGTATTCCACCGTGACTTTGTGAGTGTCCTTGCTTATCTAATTTTCAATGCATTCATGTCCAGTACCCCACTCCCACTTCTGGGCAGGCAGACAGCCCTCCTCTCCAGCCTGAAAAGCACAGGGTCTCCTTGCATTATCAGCTCTGCTCGACCCCTCTGCTCTCTCCCGCTGACTTAAAAAGGTTGCTGCAAGAGATAAAGATGAAGGGAACAATCTTGGAATTACAATAGGCCTGACAGTAGGCACTGGAAGCAGAGAGAGCACAGTGACCCCTTCACGTTTGCTATGTAGACCTAGAATAAGTCCTGAAGAAAGAGTCTGCAATAGACTGCACTGTACATGTGTAACTTCCCAATTAGACCATTTTTGAGGGTGAGTTTTTCTCTTTTATGTCGGTGCCAGGTCATTTCTTAATGAGATTTAGGGCGCTATCTGCACGTTTATTCCATGGATCATAGAAGGCAAATGAGTTTTTCTGTGCTTTTTTTCATCTTTTCAAGGTCATGGCAGCAAAGGTTATCATGACGTAGAATACATGTACCCATTAGAAAGGTTATAAGTGTCAGACTTAATTATTCACAACTTGTAATTAACCTTCTCCATTTCAGCCATTTGTGTTATCAGACTTTGTCCATGTCCCCTGACTCATGTTCTTAACTCTGAATGCATGTCTTTATGTATTATTGTAAATACAGCTTAAGGAACACTAATGAAGTTATTGATTGGTTGTAAAACACCCAGAGACCTCTCCTCAGTGACTGAATGCATATAGAACATGCAGAGCTCTCTCTGCTGTGAGTGAGTATTTCTAGAGCAGCTAGAGCCCGCTCTTCTGTGAGTGAATGCATATGGAGCACACAGCTCTCTGTTCTGTGAGCTGTAGAGCATCGGGCAGTAATGATAGATCATAGACAGCTGTCAGCTCTCTTTGCCCCTTCATCTGTAGGTAAGTGGTTATAGAACTCACAGGGGTTTCTCTTTAAGGGAACGACCTGAGGTGTAGTCTCTTTCACAGGAGTATGCCTAATAGACTGCAATTTGCAAAGCAGTATAAATAGCAGTAGTATTTAGTTTTACATAAGTTTACATGTTTTCCATAGAAGCATGTGGTGAGGCTCACCTTATTGCTGTTCAGTTATGGCGCAGGTCAGAGAAGTGATCACTCACAAGGATGTGTAGCTTCGGGAATGTGAATATAGTCTTGGCTGAAACAAGAATAACATTGGATTCAGTCAGTCGGAAATGTGCATGTATTTCTTTTCAATGCTCCATGCATGTTCGCCGTCTTCTAAGATGCTCAGGGAAGCCGGTGAGGCATTTTTTCAGATGAAACCAGTTGGAATGATGGAGTATTCGAGTGTGACTGGGGAGTAAAAGGGGAAGTTGCAGACCCGGAGGGGTTGCCCGCCCCTGGGGGGTAGCCCCCCCTCCCCCTCTTCCTCTGACGGAACGCAGTGGAGCTGCACCTGCTGCGTATCTATGCTCCCTCCCAAGCGCTCTTCTCGCAGGTGATTCCCCACTGAGCGCTCCCCCAGCTCCACTGATGCTAAAAGTCTTAAGAAAAGAAAGGAAGTGCGACAACAGGGGGAAAGACAGTAGCAGTCGTGTGTATTTTTCACTTGTAAAGTTCGTATCATGTATGTGTGTGTGTGTGTGTGTGTGTTGCATGTGTGTGTATGTGTGTGAGGGAGTATGCACTAGAACTGTGGAAAAAAAGGCCCTAGCTTGCTACCGATTGCTGGTTATGTAGTAAAATAGTAAAATATGTAGGAAAAAAAGTAAAATAAATGATAGATTCGCTGTATTCAGTAACCTAACATCAAAATAGGAATAAAATGGGTAAATGTTTTCCTTTATTTTTTGAATAATGCTGTGACATCTTTTATTTAGCTGAGCTTTCAGCAGCTCCTTGTCTGTTTTTAAAGAATTGTCAGAGCCACCTTAAACATCTAGGGTCAGCTAGCTACAAGGTTAAGCACGACAGAAACAAGATTACAGTGGTCTCTCAGAGATTGGATATTACTGGTAAGTACAGGTTGGTACCTGGAAAGGAATCCTTCACCAATCCTTCATACAAGTTATTTCTCTGTTTGTTCTCTTGTTCTGTATCAACAGCAGTCAGAACCTAAATAAAGAAGCAGTGAGATATGCCTGTATTTTCATGAAACCTCATGTCATGGTCTCTGAACATGACAGACAGGATTAAAAACCAAGGCTGTCTGTCCAAATTTTCATCTCGTCCTGTCAGAGCGTTTGAGAAGACTTGTCAACAGATGAGAGATAACATCACCCCACAAACAGGAGTATTTCAGGAAACCTTTCAGGGTTAGCTGACTATACAGTAGTGTTGCAGTATCAATCAATACAAACCCTACTACATATAATACCGTCAGTGATAAACTCACTTTCACGCATATGTAATCAAGTTTTATACAGTAAGAAGCAAATACTGATGTCCGAAAGGAATAAAATAAAAACTACTAACTCATCTCTGAGGGTTGATTTAGTCAATGAGTATGTGAGTGACTCAGTGTGTAAATAAGTGACGTAAGTGTCACAGAGAGAGAGAAGGGATTGGCTCTCACCTTTGCCCTGGGCGCAGAGGCGGTGACAGGGAAAGACAGCCGCCGTCTCACACCACTGTAATCAGAGCCCTCCTCGGCTCTGTACGATGGGCGATCTCTCTGCCTAACTGCGCTCTGACAGGGCTGTGTGCGCCTGTACAGCGGCTAAGCACAGCCTGTTTGCTTTTCACTGGAT
>NC_050595.1:26906325-26914550 GCF_013368585.1 Megalops cyprinoides
CCCTTTCCTCCTCTCTAATGGCTGACAGATTTTCCTGCCTTCATCCTTCTCTCAGTGACACAACTAAATGCAACTGCATGGTGTTTCGCTGGAGCCCTGTGCATTCCTCTCGGTTTACGCAAAATGACTTGCAGTGTTAACGAGATTCAATCTGCAGAGCGCTCTGTGATGAACATTTTGCCAAGCGCTCCATCTCAAATAAGACGATTAATTGGTTGATTGGAACTACCTCACACCATCACAACCTCTGACCTTATGAACCATGAAAACACCAACAAGCACACCATGCAACACACATTGCCATTAAACAACAGTGTCTTGGGACTAAATCTAACATCCCTCTGACGCAGTCCAATCAGATATGAGCACACACTCCCCCCACCAATCAGCCACTGACAGGAGCAACAAGAGTTAACAATCACCCATCACACATGCAGAGAGAAATTCAGTTCCTTTCGAAGAGCCAACATACTCCATATTTCTGCTATTTATTTTGAACAACGCCAGATTTATGGCATGTCCTACATATACTGTCTGCAAGAAACATATTTCTTGCTTGGAAAAAATCAAAGGGCTCTTATGATGTTTGACAGCTTTGTAGGTCAGCAAGTTTTTCATTTGTTTATTTCCCATCGCACTGTTTTTATACTTTACTGACAAGCAGTGACCCGCGGAGAATCCTGTAGGGTAAATCCTCTCCATTTTTGACCTCCAGCGCCTCTGACCTACAGCGAAGCTTTCCTATCACAGATAAAGCATCATCACGGCCTGAGAATGTATCTAATCAGCTTAATGTCACTCTGTTCAAACATCACCTCGAACGGATGCACGCTCGGGAGATACACGGCTGACATTTTCAGACTTACAGCAGCAGAGATGGGAGATCATACCTGCAGTCAGGGCCAGGGCTCTGGCTGTTTACCTGCTTCTTCCATTCATTTCACCTTTTTGATGTGGAATGTAGTGCAAGTTCACTCATCTCTGGTTAAAACAGGGGCAGTTTTGTAGCTCATAGCTCACAGTTAGGGGGCCGTGGAGGTCTCCCCCAAAGGGAGATTGCTGCCTATTGTTGTGTATAACCAATAACCATACCTGCTGTCACGTGCATCTGCTTAATATGCATCTTCTTCTGTGTGCTGATCATGTGTGTGCAGAGCTCTCTGTGAAAAAGGTATGTGTATGGTCTGCCAAGTCAAATGAAAATTACTTACTTGATCGGCTGATTTATCAGCAGACTGATTGATTGATTTACTGACTGATTCGTTGACTGATTGGTCTTCCTCTATGTTTCCTGTGCTGACGTACTAATACATTGAGGTGGAGCAGCCATGACATCACTAAAACAGAGCCATACACACACTGCCAGAGAGAGAGAGCTGCTATTAATAGAAAGCAAAGTAGATTGTCTGCTCTGGACCTTGGAAACGCTTCAAGATTAAACCTCGTGCGCTCTGCCTCGTAGATGAGGAGTGTGAGGGGGCTGGCGGGGAATTGTTTTCCGTTCTTTGTCAATAGATGTTGAAGAGGCGGTCATCAACGTCTCCTGGGCAACAGCACGTTGTTACATTGGACCTCAGGTCTTCGTTTGTACCCCTGCGGGAGGGCAGGTGAATTGCCCCTGGTAAATTGGGGTATGCTGAAAAGCTGTGGAGAGAGGGGCGGAGCGCACTGGCTCTGCCCCGGCGTCTCTGTACTCTCATCCGAGCGCAGCCAGAGTCGCTGAATTATATATAAAGGGGGACTGGAGATAATGTTTGCTGCAGAGGTTATCGCAGACATCATGCCTAACAGGAAACCTCAGTGTGGTCGTGTTACATTTTGTTTCTATACATTCTTTCCACTTATCTTCTTTTTTCCTTTAAGACACTCTCATAAACACCTAAAAAGCATTTGTGTCCTTTTGTTCCTGTTCAAGGTTCTCCAGCATTTGCTGCATAAGGGTGAACCCAAAGTCATATTAGTGAGTGACAAGGGCAGTCTTCAGGGCTGAATCAATCAGGCTGTGACTTTGTTCCAGGAAAGATCAGGCACAGATGATGTCAACCGAAAAGGTGAGATGAGGACATCATTCATGCAAAGTATGCTACACGAACAGACCCTGAAAGTGCATTCTGATGGCTCTAAGACTTTGTCAGGTGGGATTGTGGAATAAAGTTATCACAATGCCTTAGCATTTCGGTGAGGAGAGCTGCAGGAGGTTATATGGGGACACTTTGTGTTCGACCCATTGAGCCAGTGGCATTTTTTGAACGCCCCTGTAACGATACAGCAACGTTGTTATGTTTTCCATGGCATCACGGCACAGTTTCCAGAACGTTCTGTGTGTTACCCGGAGCTCAAACTGACTCGCACTGGAGACGCGGTGTAAAAATCTGAGCGCCTGGTTTTATGCCACCAGCGCAGGAGACAGGAATGGACACAGACAGACATATTACAGGGGCATCCTGTTCTCTTTACTCAGTCATTATCCACACGAGAGGAAAAGCAAACAAGACCATGAGTCCTTTTCCAACGCTTCAGTGAATATCAATACATGTTGCCTTAAATGAAACACAGATAAGAGACGTTTCCAGGGAGAGGAGAAAGAGCTGGGGAGAGAAGCCCCTGGCAGCTAAAAGGACAACAATTCACCAAAGCCAAAATGGTCACAACTGTATTTTTTGATCTTTAAGGGAAAAGATTTCAGCTGTTGATTTAAAGGTTTTGCTGTCAGTTTGACGAATTGATCTTTCATGACTTTGACTGCTGTGTAAGTTTCATGTCATTAGTCGGAGAGGGGCCTGGGCGTTACAGGTGATGGAGTGAGAAGCTACAGAGAAACACAATCTCTCAGGGATAGCCCGTGATCATCAGTTACAACCTCACGTCACTTAAAATCACACCCCATCTTAATGGTCAAAGCTTTACGTGCAAATTAAAATGCTGCGTTGTGAAATCTAGCACTATGCCTGTGGAAATCATGTTCTGTGGGTCGTTAAATTTCACCTTCAGAAACTGAGAGTGTCTAACTATTTCAGGCCTGGAGGTCTGTGCCCAGACCTCACGAAACTATGAGCAGCTATCTGTGAGAGCAATAAACGCAGAACAAGATCTGCTGTCAAGATAAAATTCCTCCCCCACCCCACCCTCCAAACGAGACAGGCATCACAAGTGCTCCGAGAGAGACTAGGGAATGGGCCCCCTTCCCACACACACCTCCCCAACAGAGAGGGGAGATCATGGGAGAAGGAGAGAGGGAAATGGAGAGAGGAAAAGAGAAAGACAGAGAGATAGATGTAAATAAATAAATTAGGGAGGGAGGGAGGGAGAAAGGAGAAAGGAAGGGAGAGAGTGGGAAGAGGTAGAAGGAGAAAAAGAGAATGGGAGAGAATTAGAGAAACAGAGCAAGAGGTAGAGATAGGTAGAAACGGAAGGTGGGGAGAGAGACACAGAGAGTCTGGCAGCTGAACTACAGCAGGCAGCAGATGTGTGATGGTATCAGGTGGATCAGGTTCGTTAATGAGCAGCCTCTGGCCCGGGATTCGGAAGCAAATCAGCAGCAGGGATATGTAAAGCAGGCAGGAAAAAAATCACACAAAAGCACATCTCAGACATCACGGGGAATGCTACATGCGTGTGCATGACAGCCTGTACGAGATGTCACAGGAGTGATGTGTGGAATTACATACAATCCTCGGCATGCCCTTCAGCAGTAACCTGGTGCATTGCTTAAGGAGCTGGGTTTCTAACCGGAATGTTGCAACTTCCGTTCCCTGTGAAGGGGGGACTGCTGTTGCACCCTTAACACAGGTGAGCAGGTGAGCATAACCTGCATTTCTTCCATAAATACCCAGGTACATAAATGCATTATGTGTAAAAAAAAAAAAACTGTGCAATTCACCTTGGATTTGGGTGCCTTAATCAGAGACAACTGCAGGGGCCTCTTGGCATCTGACATTAAATTATTTATTTGGCCTGTGTGCCCCAATATCCAAGATCACGTACCAAGATTATTTTGCATATTCATCTCCCCTGCTGTGAATCAGCTGAATTCCTCCAGCACCCTGTGTGCCATAACCCCAGCACCTGTAATGCGGTACCCCTCCTACAACACACCTGCAGCCTCGGCCTCCAAACCGCTAATGCTAACTGCTAACTGCTACTCCTCACTGCTACTATTGCAGCTTCAGACCAGGACTCACTGCATGAAAGTCCAAAGGAAGCCAAGAAAGACTGCAGCCCAGAAATGAGCATCTGCTGACAGTTTTATTGCATAATACCACGTGTGAGTACAATGGTACATCTAAAATATTAATGCAGTATTAAAAAAAAGAAATACCTGAATAATCACAGTTCAAATGTATAGCCTGTAGAAAAAATGTTAATAACTTATGTGGGTCAAGCATAAGTCTTTGTCAGCATGACTCTCCGCTAATATAGCCACATAAATGCCACATGTCCCTTCAGGGGAAAGGTGTATCGTGTTGAATTTGTGTTGCTTTTCTTAATTTACACAATTCAAAATGGTGACAATCATAATTTGTCCTGGTCTCTCTTTTTTAATCAATGGAATTATATTATTATTATTATTATTATTATTGTTATTATTATTATTATTATTATCACCACTATTATTGCACTAAATGCTTTGAGTGTCTGACTGGAATGGAACAACTTCTTGCTCAAATTACATCTCCTACACAGACAGAAACGGTCCCTCTTTCTATCTCTCTACTAGTCTTCCAGAGAAAAAAAAACTTTGTCAACAGAAATGGGGCTATTGTTTATGCCTATGGGCTTTAAACACAGATGTATGTTTCATTTCAGTAAGTCTATTCATAAAAGATCTGCACCTAAGGGTGTTTTTATACACATAAAAATGAACAACCATGACGTTTTAGAGTCAGGAGTGTGAAGGTTGCCAAAAGAATGACACCAAGCCAAGACACCTGAATCCTAGCCACATCTCCATATATTAAAAAGGCACTGAATGTGGAACTGACTGTCTTTAAAAACCTGAGCAAAGCCCCAATAACTGAGGCTCCCTGTGAATCAGCTTTACATCTCAAAAGCTAAGAGCATGAACTGTGGATATGTGGGGTCAAGGTTGCGTAGCACAGTGGGAATGGAGCTGTGGCCAGCAGTGTGGTGATGTGGTAAGTAGTAGGGTTCCCAGTTCATTCACAAAGCATAACATTAATATTTACCTAAATGTAAAAGCATATCCTCTTCAACTTATCAACCCTTCAGCCCCTTAAACCGGTTTGAATAACTGGGGCTGTTACAGGCAGAGGAATGCAGGGTTCAGAGGGGGAGGGTTCACAATGGGAGGAGCTACCAAGAACTGTCACTCAAATTGCATAAACTCTGCGATTGGTTCAAATCAGTAAGTTAACACAAGACAGCTCTCATCCATGCGATGTCTGCTCTGTCATCCTTCAACTGTCTGTATTGTTTTACGCCCGGTTAAATGTATATTGCGCGAAAGAGGAAAAGATCAAATGCAAGTACCTCAGTGAATTAGTCTTGCCAGCAGTTTCGGTCTGTCCTTGCTTAGTTTATTTAGCTTGCATTCCCAGAATATCAGAGTAGGCAGAATAATAAATTGATGGCTATGGAAGTATTAAAGCTATTCATAACCATTCAGCTTTTCATCTACATTATACTGTGCCACTCTTAAGGACTGAGTCAGTTCCTCCCACATCTCAAATGTTTTTAAAGGGCTAAATGACGGTTTCAGTCTCAAATAAACTTCCACTCCATACAAGGCCTAAATAGGCCGCCTCAGTTTTTTAAGAAGCTAAATGCCTTTTTGTGAACTTGCAGTTCCAATAGATCCTCCTCCTTCAACACAAACAAACTGAACAAATAAAGATGCAAAATACAAACACAAAGCACACATTTGTCAGAAAGTGAATTCACTTGTGTCTCAACAAAATGCATCTTAACCGGTCCCTAATATAATGTAATATAGCCAATCAGAACAGACATGGCCCCCTTCTGGGCCAGTTTTTTAATGGAAAGGAAACCAGCCAATCACGAGGGCCAGGAGTGCGTGGGATGTCTCTTAATAGGCCGCTGACGGAAATGCAGATGGCCTTCACTGATGAGGAGCCATTGATTGCGTTAGGCCTTTATACTCACACGAGGTACGGACGTCATCGCTTGGTGGTTGATGTTTGGGAGGCGGGGGTTGGGGGTGGTTATATTTCACAGACCAAAAGCAGACCCGGTGAGTCATCCATGTCTGTCTGACAGCGGAGCCGAGGGTTAAAGGATCACCAGCGCAAATACAAAGAGCGGCCGCTGCGGAAACCAGCAGCAGGGGGCCCGGGGCAAGGCGGAGCCTGAAGGCCAGGGCAGCCAATCGGAAATGAACCGGAGCGTGAATGAGTGGAAGGCCTCGCGGCCCACCCAGAACTGGGATGCTGGCAAGGGGCATCTTTAAGGTCTGCATGGAGGAGAGTTACTCCCAAGAGCAGATCTGCAGAACTCCGCAGAATGTTTTCACCAACAGACCCGGTTCTGTTTATTTGCCATGGCTATTTTAACATTTGTAAACCATTTTTGGAAAAAGACCAGGAAAACTGTGAACAGTGATATATTACATTTTAAAAGCCTATATATACTGTATGTTCTCTGTCTGTAGATACATTGGTTTGCACTAATTAACTGTATTTTATTTTGTGAACATTGTCGGCAAACAGATACTGAGAAAACACAGTAAATATTTAATGAGTTTCATCTTATTTATTCAGAAATCAATGCATTAAAATGCACTTCATAAATGTTCATATTGGTTATTTTGAATGAATTTCAGATTCTAACAATAAAATTTACAGTAAAAGGCAATTAAGACATGTCCAGAGAAAAGTGATGTACCAATAATCCAACTGAAATTCTTATTAGCCATTTCTTAGTGCCTCTGTTTGTGACCTATTAAAATAAAACAGTTAATAACATTTTAATCTTTTTTAGCAGCATGAACAGGCCCTTATATTAAAATGTGATCCTGTGAACTCATCAGCAAGTTAATTTTGTCATTCTAATAGCCAATGTACAGAAAACAATATCAAACTTCCTCTTGAAATCACAGGGGACATTCTTTAATTATCAAGAGCTATTGAACAAACTAAAGTAAACAAACAAACAACTCTGTTTCCCAGATGACAAACTGACAGCGTTTCTGCAACGTTGCAGCAACGTTGAGGATCTTTCTGTCACGACTGAGAGGTGAATGCTGGGGTTTACAGCGCAGAGCACATTAAAGCAACACCACGGTAAGCCCTCACACACCCTCACTGAACCAGCGGCTTCGGATGCCAGCTGCATCATATCAGCACCCCCAACACACCATCAGATGGAGGCACGTCGGCTTCAATTACACCGTGTAAGGTGGGAATGGGAGACGCCTGACAACATACGGACTGTGGCACACTAAAATAAGGGACTGTTGCTCAAGTAAGCAGTCTTGGGCCATAAAAGACAAGGAATGTGTCCCCACTCCTCCACACCAAGGAACTATACGACAGGATGGGTCACCAGGGGGTAAAGAGAGTCAGAGGGCACGGGATCTTGATGATCCCAAAACTCTCAGGGACCCTTCCTCCTGACCAGTGGTGAAACCCCAACCTGCAACTATCAGCTATTATGTCTGTATATTCTGTTTGGTTCAAGGTACACATGTCTTGTTTGGTCTCATTTTGATCCATACAATGCGAGTAGCAAAGGGGTGATAGTTCTATAACAGTAGAGGGTCTCCTAACCCTTAGTCTAAAAATCCACTCAGCAAGATAAGAGAATGAACACTAATGCACATGCCCCAAATAACGGGACAAGAATAAACACCGGCACCAATCAATAGCCAGATAAGGACAAAACCTAGTGGGGCTCTGTCCATGACCCCACCTCATGTGCTGACCAACTCCTTATGTTTGGATATATAAAGGGAAAGATTTCTTCACTCAGGGAGCACCGTTAGCACGGACTCCTGCGCATCAAGCGTATAGCCACGTGACTCCGCATTGGTAAGCTGTGTATATTTGCCATCATTTGCACTATTGCCATGCTGTTTACTGTAATGCGGGAATTTCTAATTGATTGGAATAATTTTAATTGGAACAGTTTGGACTAATAAAAATATTAGCCTTAACCTTTGTTTGTGATTTCTCATTTGGCCATTTCTAACGACGCACGTAGCAGGATTCGAGGTTTTTCCGTATGTTCTTGCCGTACCGCTCGAAACC
>NC_050595.1:27232250-27344750 GCF_013368585.1 Megalops cyprinoides
TCCCGGGAGCAGTCATTTGGTGCCTGCATTGATCTGTTTCAAACGCTGAGTGAGCAAAATCGTGCAGTAAATACCACAAAATCGCACGTGGGCGGGAACTGAGAGAGAGAAGGAAGGTGCAGCTCAGGACAAACGACACATAAAGACAGCGCTGGAGGGGGGACGGCGCGTGCTGGAAAAGCGTTTGAAGACGCGTGCGGCTGCTATCCCCATGCAGACAGTCCCAGCAGCCTCTCATCTCACCAGCTGAAGTGAAACGGGGACACGTTTGCAGCTAGAGTGCCGTTCCACTGTACGTTAGCACATTTGGATCATGTAAGCGTGCGTGTTTACATGTTTACAGGAGCACGTGGCGTAGACGAAGCTATGGCATATAGCATGGCCTGGCTGAGAACAGTGAGGGAGATCAGTTACACAGCAAAATGTACACAGCACATGTTTTGGTGTGGAGAGGAGCTCTCTGCTGGTGAACGGCGGGGTCTTTGAGAGGCAGCGACAGTGTGCCGACAGGCCGGAGCAGCGAGCACCGAGAGCTTGAAACACGTTCTCGGCACGTGTGGATGCGGTGAAGGTGAGCGCCGTCAAAGCCGTGAATGTCGCTCAGGGCCGTGGCGACACCTTTCCACCCCACGTCTGGAGCAGGTGGACACCCGTCAGGGGTTCCCTGCACGGTTTCGGGATTGCCTTGTGTGAAGTGAGACCCTGGCTGGCTGTACCAGCAGGCCGGAGCAGGGATCCACACAGCACAGCACACTGTACTGATGGAAGATTCATGGCGGGTTTCGAGGGGAGCATGGAGAGCAGCTCCATTAGAAGCCGGAGCTAATCCGGAGGGACGGCAATCTAAATAATGAATCGGGGCCCTCACACGGCCGCGGGAGCGGGAGAGTCATCCCAGAGCTGCGCGAGGGGGAGAAGAAGAGCCGCCCCGGGGAGCAGCTGCGACTGAAATATTCATGCATTGGAGAGCGCTGCCGGAAATGGGGAAGCTAACACCCCCCCGGGGGGCGGGCACATTCGGGGAGTACCACGATGAGCTCAGATGCTGCGCTCGTAGAGAGCGCGGGATGAAAGAGAGAAGAGGCTCCTCTCTTCCGCCGGGCGCGGACCCCACGTGGCATCCCTCGCTCTTCCGAGGGGATGGGGACAGGGACGGCGAGGAACAAAGGATGCGTTCGAAAAAATTCTACAAGAGCTCTGTCCAACCCCCTCCGCTGCGTTCCCTCCCTGGTCCCCCCAAAAAAAACCCTCCCTGGATCACGAGCCGGGGCTCTTTTAATGAACGTTTCCACTGCCTGTGATAGCCAATTAAAACTTAAATGAAGCCAATTAAAACTGTCCAGATTACAAAGTGCACAGCTATAACTGCTTGAGAAAAAACAATCATTTTCATTTTATGGTTTATTAGAAAGACATGAGAGCCAAGAACACTGCAGATATTAAATGAGGCCTGACTAATGGAAGCACTTGACAGTGAGGGAGCGGTGGAGGTTTTCTGTGAAGAGGTACGCCTTTAAGAGGATCCACAACTGGCAATTAAGGGCCATTCCGCCACTGTGGGGATATGGAGGAAAGGGAGTGGAATTCAGGCCTGCAACGCAGCACTCACGATAGGCAAGGTGTGGAACTACATTTAAAATGTGTTCAAAAAGAAGCAGCTTCTACTTACCTACTTCTACAGCTCTAATTAGCAATCATGGCCGCCGATGCACAGATGCATGCTGAGCTGAGAAATCCACACGCATGTAGAAGAAATTCTCCTTGGAGGGAACAGCGCAGATCATGATCTTGGCTAATGAGAGGGAACGAATGATATTGCAGAATGAGGAGCAGGGTGAGGGTTGTGGAGGGAATGGTAGTGACAACAAGGAGCCAGTGAAGGGAAGTGAGCAGCAGAGTACAGGCAGAGGAGCAGAGAATACACCTCAAGGAGCAGAAGTCGCTGAAAAGGACAAGCAGATAAGAGGGAAAGAGTGGCAATAGAGGCATGCTGGGAGATAGATAGGTAATACTCATCCAGGGCTGGGGTGAAAGGAAGCTGAGTGAGCACTGGATGCTGTGCCCACTACCAACCAGCAGATGGCACTGTTTTTCTTCCCTGTCTCATGGCACAACCAGCACTTTTGTGTACTGGTAGCTACAGATGTGTGAAGGAAAGGAAAACCAGGAAAAAGCGATGGAGGTGAGACCCTATTTCGAGGGTGGGTGGGTTTTCTGTGGGGGGGGGGGGGGGGTGCGGGAGCTCCTTCACTGGCTGCCACTCTTTGCCTGACGGCTTTGAGAAGTTGTGAGGCTGTGACTGCAGGAGAAGTTAGGGCAGGGTTAATGAGAGGCGGTGTGACCCAGAGCAGTTGGAGTGCCACCAGCCTTCATCTGTGACAAGTATTCCCTCTTCCTGGCAGACGGAAACTCCCCGCTGTGGGCTGCATGCGGTGAGAACAGAGAGAAGGAAGAAGGGAACGAGGGAAGGGGAAAGAGAGAGACAGACAGAGAGAGGAGAGAGGTCACAACAAAGAGCGGTGTGGACAGCACCCAAGAAACCTGGAGTACACTGGTCAGGTGATCAGTACCACACTTGACAAGACATGCCAACATATCTGTGTTTTCAGCCCGGGTTCTGTGCCAATAAGTTTTCCTCTATTGTGCTCATTAGTATTTACATGTTATTTATTGACAAAGTGATTTACTACAAATGCTACTCTTGGAGCTCTTCCACTAATGCTTGGCAATACACATCCCCCAGAGCCAGTTTGTATTGAACCCAGTGTTGGCTGGACCGTTAAGCATTGACTAGGGGAGTAAGGTTACAAGTCCGGCTGACCTTTACTCTGACCTCTGACCCCTAGGCCCGTGTGTCCGCCTGCTCAGTGTCAAACGAGGGAAGCTTTTCATTAGGTGTCACCAGCCCTCCCGAGGCTCCTGCTCTGAGAGGGAGCGATACGCAGCCCTCTGTCCTCAGAGGCAAACCAGAGCTTTCCGCAATGATGCAACCAGCATGCAATGCAATCACCCCTCGTATCCAAATATAGACCGCGGCGAGATCCCCCCACCTCATCCTTTCAGAAAGGGCGGGCAGTCTTCGCTCCAACTGCAGAACATGGCCCTGTTGGCGCAAACTGCAAAGTGCCTATGTGCTTGTGAGCTGGGCCACAAAGGAGTTTGTGATAAGCTTCCACTTATCTGTTGCTGAAGGCCAGAGATTCTCTCTGGAAGTCTCTGTCTCTCTCTCCATCAGGCCACCCCCTCTCTCCCTTCTTCATTCTCTCTCCCTCTTTCCCTTTCTCTTTCTCACCCCCTCCCTCTCTCTCTGCCACTGTCTCCCTCTCTCTCCGGGTGTGGCCTCCAGAGAGATCCCGGTCACGTGCCCTCAGTGGAGAGCTGTTCGCGCGTAGCAGCAGGAGAGGCCACTGTCAGAAGCGGCGCTTTGAGCCTCGCTGAATTTCCCAGCCTTGACTCCGGAGGCCAGTGCAGAGGCACTTCCTGTCCCACAGATCGTGTCCCGACAGGCAAGCCCTGTCTGGGTCTCCTTGTGTTTCTGTCTGGAGCTCTGAAAACACAGGTGAGCTGACACAAAGGAGAGAGATGGAGATTAGACAAGGGGTGAGAGAAGGCTCATGGCAAACTATCTGCAAATGTAGAACCATGAAAAGAAGAGAGTGAGAGCAAGAGAGAGAGAAGAGAGAGCTCGGGAGAGCAGAGACTCGACTCCATCACGTTTATCATTTCAAAGGGGCAGCACATCTGACCCGCCCCACGTGGCCCGCTACACACAGGGCAGCCTCTTGATGTCTGCTGAGGAGACCTTATGCTTGGACAGGGTCAGAGGGGAAAGAGGGGAGGAAGGAAGAGGGAGGAAGATAGGGAGGGAGAGGGTGTCTGAGGGGGTCACCCCAGCTAAGATACATCGCTCCTCCGGGGGACGTAAAAATAAGTATAAAAATCGGATGTGCAAAGCAGACCCAACCCCTGCCCCGCCCCTGCACCCCCGCACCCCCCTCCCCTGGCCGGACATGAAACCCGTGGGACACCATGCTAATGCGAACTTATCAAAGGGGCACTTTTTTTTCTTTTCAGGTGGCGGAGGACATCAAAGCGTGTCCCGGCACTGGGTCGGTGGAATTAAGTTTCAAATCCGCATTCTAGGGATGCTGGCTGAGGAGCAAATAAACCAGACAGGGGGGGATTTGCGGAGGAAGACCAATGAGAGCGGGTGACGGCCCCGCGGGACAGGGGCTTTCAGGGGGATTAGCGTGTCTCTGGGTGAGGCGGTCATTACAGAAAGGACGGCGGGGCTGGTGTGGTAAACAACACGGAACTGATACATCGATATTTTCCCTCACGCGGATGAAGGGGGGAGCTGATCACCCCTGCCCCATCAGCACCACCTTACACATCACTGCCAGGGAAGGGGGAGGGGTCTTGGTGGGTGGTGGGTTCAGTAGTGTCGCTGCCCTGTGTGGTTCATCTCATTATCATGGACTCTCCTACCCCATTTCAACCCGCCCCAAAGGCAGCTGGGTAAACACTGACCCAATACCGCCCCCTTGTCCCGAGCACCAACCTGCACGCCCCAAACCTTGCCAGCTTGGCGACCCGATCACCCGCCCACCCACGCTACACTACGCCGCCACACCGCGCGTCTGCGTGTGGGTCCCCGCCAAATAAAGGCCCTCTAAACACTTAAGAGCTATAGCAAACAGAAGGGGTCACCCGCAGACATCCGAAGGGGGCTCTGGAAGCTGAATGCGGTGAATCGGTGAGAAACTCTGTTCAGAAGAAGGGGATGGGCAGCCGTGGTGGGAGAGGGCCAATGCCGCCGGTGGGAGAGGACAGAGGCTCTGCGCCTTTGTGCAGGGGTGTTTGTCCCTCCTCTCCTCGCTGTTTAACCAGAGAGGAGCGTAACAAGTGAGGGCCGCGGCGCGCGCTCTTCCCCGAGGTGCGGGAGAATGACTCATTTTCATAAGAATGGCGCTTCAGCACACAGCGAACATCCCCTATAGGCAGTCTTAGGCAGATTTACCCTGCTCCCTCTGACTGCGTGTCTTTGTCGCCACGCTGGGTGACTGCCGTGACACTCTGGAGGGGACCGTGGCAGGACGGGGGTTGGGGGGCAGCGGGGGGGGGGGGGGGGGGGGGGAGGTGGTTTCCCGCTTCTCTTCCATCCCCACCCCTCTATCTCTCTCTCATCCCCTCTTCTGCCTGTTGCTCTGCATCTTTCCCTCTTCCCTCCATCTCTCCCTCCTCCCTCCTTACCCTTCTCTCTTGACTCCATCTCTCCTCCTATTCCCTCTCTCTGGATCTCTATCCTCATTCCCTCTTTCTCTGTCCTCCTTTCCCCTCCCTCTCTTTTCCTCCTTCCCCATCTCTCTGTCTCTTCCCTCCATCTGTCCTTCTCCTGCACCTTTCGACATCTTTCCTTCTGTCTCCATCTCTCCCCATTCCAGGCTTCTCCACCTCCCTCTGTCCCTCTCCTCTCATCTTTCTCCGTTTCCTCGTGCTCCCTTTGCTCTCTCTACAGTATGTCTTTGCCCTTCACCCTCCCTCCTTCCTTCACCCTGCCTTCTTCCTTCTCCCTCCCTCACTTTCTTCAAGGTCCCTGCATTGACTGTGGACTCACACAAGCAGTAATAAGAATAGATGAGAGCGCTGTGCTATCGAACATTTAAAACAGAGGCGAACGGCTGAACTTCCCACCATGAGCATCTCAACACACACAATATCACAGCATGTTGTTAGCGTGTGTGTGTGTGTGTGTGTGTACTCACTCATGTTTACCGAGATCCTCTGTCTGTGCAGGAGAAATTAAGAGTGTTATCCCGTGCCCCCGCCAGGGTTTAAGTGTCTCTCCACTCCCGCAATTTGGAGATGGCGCGACACATCTCCTATAATCAACTGGCAGTCCTTAATTGACGAGCATCCGACATCATTAACACCGTGACGAACCTGAAGGAGACGTGAAAGTCGCTCGTTAGCGGCCCCCTGCTCTCCGGGTGCTGACTGCGGGGGAGTGAGGTGACGGCCGCGGGAAGACCCCTGTGCGGCCAGCCGAGCGGACACGGAGGCAGAGAAAGCCTGTATAATTCAGCTATAATGCTGTGTTCCAGCACTTTGTGTTCGTATCAGCTACTGTACGACACAGACACATCCAGCTGTTGATACCAGGAGCGCAGACGCATGGTATGGATTACCGATAGCATTAACGCATGTGTTCAGAGCATTTAGGGTGGCTATGCTAATGATGTTTGGTTAGCGAGGTTAGCTTAACGAGGATCAACCCAGGGCGGATTTGGTTTCACTTTGGCGTGTTAATACCATGCGCAGGCAAACATGGAGAACCTACGTTTGCTACCCTCGTTTCCCAATTACAGTTTGAAGGTGATTTAAACAATGAGCAATTAGACGTTAACAGGAAAAGGTGTTACTGGCCTGACAGAAAAATTAAACTCAGGATTTCCTTCCAGTTAAAAGGCATTCTGGGGATTTCTCTGGTGAAAGAACACCCCAGGAATGTGTTTGGTTAAACATACCATAGACCAAGGGTCAGCGTTGCAAGGGTCACCAATTTAGTGTGCACTCAGAATGTCCAATCAGATGTAATTCCTGGATTTGACCTAAAGTGCTTCCTCCAGACATTTGATCACAGTCAGAAAGTTGTTCTGCATGTTAAATTCTAACAGCAGTTGATATTGTTAAGAGATCATAAATCCCCTTAAATGGGGAACTATCCATTTTCCATGAAATGTTTGTTTCTCCTTCTTTACAGTGCTGAGGGCCTTCTTGTTCTATAGTGTGGGAACACACTGGATACCTGGTGCTGTTTATGGTCCTCTGTGCTCTGTGGCATCATGCAGTGAAGTATAGGAGGGGCCTTTTACATTCTGCTCTGTAATTTTCCATCTGTTGGTGTTTCCTGGCTGCTGCTGATGAGATCAGTGTTATTGTCGAGTTGATCTTCTCCTCTGGTCTGAAAACAGCACCCCTCTGCCCCCCCCTTGCAGTCTGAAGCCATGGGAACAAAGCCCGGGTCACCGGTCACACTGAGGGGAGTTAGCGCTGAAGCCGTAACACACACATAAAAAGGTGTAATCAGAGCAGCAAAAATCGACACACACAAACACCTGGATAAATGAAGCATCTGATTAAACCTCCGCTGCAGTTTTGGATGTTTTTTTTATTTAAATCTCCACGTTAATGGCGAAGCGTGTTCCTGCCCTTTATCCGATGTGACAGAATATGCATCAGTAAACCCTTTACTGTCCAGTGCTATTCTGTGAGAAGTGCTGTTCCCCCGTTTTCTATTTAGGTCAGTTTCACCCTATGTGCATATATTTGATTGGGGGGGGTGCGCTCGGGGAGCACGGGTCAGCGCAGTTTGATATGTCATTTTCTTCCCTCGCGCGCGGAGATCTGTTTCTCCCCCCATAGCACTGCGTCCTCTGTCCTGCTTCACACATCAGTGGCACAGAGCGCTCAGGGGAAGTGACATCGCTGCTGAACAACAGCAAAACCCAGCCCGCCCACCCCCCCCCTTCTCGCAATTCCCCCCGCCTTCAGTCCCCTCAGGGGGTGGCGAGGGTGGGGGATTGCGCAGTCGTTTGTGTGTGTGTGTGCATGTGTGTGTGTGCGTAGATGTGTGTGCAGAATCCATACCAACATGTGTGGCATTCGCTCACCGCTACTGAAAAGGTCACTGGATGCATTACAGGGAAATATATATAAATGCGTTTTTGGGGCACCTTATTTCACTCAATCAATGCAATTCCCCCCAGGGTGGAAGACGAGTACGTTAGTGCTCTTTTTTTGGGAGGGCAGCTAACACTGATACCATTAGTGCTTTCAACACTGAAACCCTCACGGCTTTGCGGCCCTCAGAAACCTCCACCGCACATGAAACGAGCTTGGAGCTTTGAAATCTGGCGCACTTTCACCACAAGGACCAAACGTAAACATCATGCCGGCCAAAGGGAGGAGGGGTGTGGGAGGACAGAGCCAAATTAAATTTTCTCGGCTCACTTTGTGGCGATTGCAGAATTTTCAGAAGCCCCCCCCCCACCGCCACACAAAACCCAGCGGGAGCTGACAAGATGGTTTCGATTATTTGTGACGTGCGAGAGGGAGGGATTTTTTTTTTTTCACAGTCACCTGGGAAGTGTGTTACGGCTGGGAAATCTGGAAGCAGTAAAAACAAAACAGACAGAGGGAGAGAGAGAGGGAGAGAGAGAGAAAGCGAGAGGGAGAGGGAGAGCAGAGAACTTCAGAAGGAAGCAAACATGAAAGTGGGCCCATCTGCCCCCCGCCACTCGCCTGCTCCCTAGGAGCCGCTGAGGGGTGCATGGTGTGAAAAGCAAAAATACAGATGTGCCCCCCCCTCCCCCGCCCCCTCGTGGTGCACCTCCAGGGAGACCGGGGCTCCCCTCTCTCAGCCCTGCCTAAGCTGTGCTGGGTCAGTTTGGGGCAAGGTTGTGGCTGGCAGCAGTGGTCTGGGATCATCTTTGGCTCTTGCACAGTGCTGCTCTCTCCCCATTCCTGGGTTGAGGGACCCGTAGGCCCTCCTCTCTGTGAACTCAGCTCCCCGCTTCCTCTAATTTACAGTCTACAGAGATAATGAGGAAAACAGCCGAGAAGAGCGCGGGATGGACCGCTTAAATCCAGCCTGTCCCTCTGATCTACGGCCCAGCGATATTTAGGACCCATAATCAGTGGCCTGTCTCATGCTGCATATATTTCAGCGAGGAAGCGGCCAGCAAAGATAGGGAAGCGATTGGGTCAGGCAAAATGAGCAGTTGTGTTGGTTTTAGCTCCCATACTTCATGGGTGCAATGATTCAGTACAGTCCCTAGAGATAAAGCATGAGTGCGATGCTATACCTAACAATAATGCATTGTATAGATGCATTATTATGGGCAGCAGTGTAGCACGGTGGTAAAGAACAAGGCACACATCAAAATGCTTGCTGGTTCAATTCCCCACTGGGGCATTGCTGCTGTACCCTTGGGCAAGGTATTTAATTGCCCCAGTCTATTCCCAGCCGTAACATTTATACAACTAAAATTATAACCTACGTAAGACACTCCTTAGCGTCTGCTAAATGACAATAATGTAATGTATGATGTACTTTTTTAGATGATAAACACACACACCCAACAGCACCTTTAGTATCACCCAGAGTCACCACTCAAGTAGGGAAGAAGAAGAAGTGGGCAGCCCCCCTCCGCTGTGTCACCGAGGGGACATGTGACCGGCGCCGTCCCTCTACTCTCGAAGGGACAAGAGGGGACACGCTCCCTCTCACCACCGGAGAACCGAGCCATGCTCGCCCGCGGACCTCTATCTCCACCGCAGGGTCGCCTGGCCAAGGGGGGTGGGGAGGGGGGGGGGCGCAGGAGCGAGAGCTGACACGCCTCAGATTGCGGACGCATTAAAATGCATTTCATACTGTAGTACGCCCGGGGGAGCGTGCCAGGCCCCGCGCTGTTGACAAACAGGGTCATTAATCGTGCTGTTGCAGGAGCGTGGCGGAGAGAGGGAGGGAGAGAGGGAGAGAGAGATAGAGAGGGGAGAGCTGCTATAGGCCCAGGGCCGGACCGCCGCCCCTGAAGAGACACCCGGGGGACGGGGGAGCGATGACCCCTCCCTCCGCCGGCCAATGGGAGCAGGGAGTGCTCTGCGGCTGCCCAGGCCTGCCAGTGCAGCAGCTGGCCTCTCCCTGACAAACAGACAAGCCTTTCTTTTTTTACCCAACACACGTTTGTGGACGAAGGGGAAAGTGACTTTCAGAGGAATCTGCCACGCTGGGAGTTCCTTATGGTCGAACACACAGGCAGTCAGGAGCAATACCTCTGCTGATTGCAACAGAAATCACTAAATACATTCACTTGGAACATGTGGTATTTGATGAGCGGATAATGCTTGAGCCTCTGTGAAAATATGACAGGCGAGATTATCGTAAGAGGATGCGGAAATATGGGAACGGATGCAGAACATGGTCTTAGCATTACTTCCATCCATTCAAAATTCATGTCTAAAATGTATCCCTCATATCGGTGGACTGTCAGCTATAGTTTTACGGATGACTGGCTCTTGCAAGGAGCTTGTGAGAGGACAAAGGACTTTTCATCGTATTTAGAGAAGGATGCATTTTGTTCCTTTTCTATAGGGCAAAGAAGTCAGGTATTATCTGATTCCAGTTTAAAATCCAAAATTATAAGGTGGATTAAGGTACACTGTAAAATGGTACAGTGTATGAAATCAGGGTGCTATTTTGGAATAAAAGGCTCAGATGTTTTGAGGTCTGTGTGATCATGTTGGATGGGTGGTGTAAAGATGTGTCTGTTGATTTGAACTGGATTCCCGTTTCTCCTCCTCTGAATTATCACATAATCTATCCTGCACCAGCACCTCCTTTTGCTCTGGTGGCTGCCATAGGGGGAGGTCCCGGGGGGGCAACTGGCCGTGAAATCCGAGGGGATTGAGGTCCCTTAATCCACCCTCTGCACAGCACCGTCACCCACACAGCGTGCATGAAACAACCCGAGATTAAAACGAGAGAACGGGTGACGCAGGGACCGGCCCACGAGGCCGTCACCTGTCAGGGGCCGGCGTGTCTCTCCGTCATTACTGTTTCCCCGGGAGCCCGACGGGTCTCGGGCGTGCCCTGAACTCCGCGCTCTGCGGCGGACCCACACTGACAGGGCTCTCTATTCAGAGAATGCTGGCTAAGAGATTCCCGCAGTCAGGCTGGAATCAGGGATATCGTATTCGCAGTAAACACCATGTTCTGTAAATCTCCAATTTACTGACTCCCTACATTGAGTCGATAAGAGGCAGTAGTAAAGAATAGGGCTTGTAACCCACAGCTTGCAATGTATAAAGTCCCAGGTGGGGCATTGCTGTGGTACTTGTAAGAACTGCACTTGATCTGGACTGGAGGAGATAGCTGCTCACTGCAAACAGATGACACACCCCACATAACCCATACATGTGGTCTCAGACAAAAGTGCCCGTTCAGCGAATAAGTAATGTAATGCAATGTAAATAAGCAAGAACAGGCAGAGGTCTGGGTTAGCAAGGGTAATAGCTGCACAGAACAGTTTCAGTCTATTGTTCATGATTCTATCAAAAAACGTGCTGTTCTTCACCAATGTGTTCTCAGTTCATATGCACACGCTTGATATACCAATGTTGACGTTAAGAGGAAACTGTTAATGATGTGAGACAGACGTCAGGAGAGGCAAATGTTGCAGCAACTTGTAACTCCCCCCAGAGCACTCCCACGCACACACTCCCACACACATACACGATACACACACCCCCTCCACGCGCACACACTCTCTGCGCTCTCTGTCTTCAGCAACCTGACCTCGTTCACGGCACAAATGGCATCAAAGACAACAGACAAACAAAACGCCTACACGTGTCATTTTTTTTTTACTAGAACTAGTTTATTATTAGCATTGTCGTTGTCTTACATTTTCCTTAATCAACGTTGCACAATGAACGCTAAAACAATACAAACTACTAAAAACTGTCTATTTTCGTTGTATACATATATACATACATATACATATGCATGTATACATACGTATATACACACAGGGCCGACAATCATTGGGTCAGAGGGAACCACAGATACCAAAAAATGGAGAACACGACTTTTGCTTTTTCCAGAGAAAACTCCCCTTTTAATCCTATAATGTAATTGACCTGATTTCAACAGAGGGGCATCAGAGCAAACAGAGGTACGGACCTTGGCCAGCAGGCCAGTGTGATTAAACAGCTCACAGAGGAAATCTGCACCCAATGTCAGGTTTGGTGAGGCCTTCATCCCTTTCACTCAGTGGTTTCCTTCACCATGGAGGTCATCTCTTAAAAAGACATCCGAAACTGTTCACTGAAAAGGTGATCAGCTGTCACCTTTGCAGCCATTCTTAAATATGTATATCTGATCAGGATTTGAGGATTTCTGGGAAATGAAGCTAAAATTGGGCCCCAGGGGTAATTTTTAGGGGGGGGCGGGATGTACATTTCGCTCCCTAAGTAAATGGCTCTTCTGAGGCTGATATATAAATGCCTGATATGTCCAGCCTTGCGGTTTTCCTGAGATTTAAGTAATGGGGAACAGACCTAGGGGTCTTTTTAAACAGCCCTCATAGCATGATTACAAGCGGCCCCTTTTGCCACCATTTAAAACAGCTACAGGCAGTGGGAATCATGGTGAGCAGGTCTGGCATTTAGTTTCGGCCAGTTCCCACTCTCTGCTTGCGGCACAGTAGGAGACCTCCTCCATGTAAATATGGAACATGACCACAGCGGTGACAAAAATATACATGGAAAAAAAATTCCCCTGTCACATGGTGAGGGTGACGACTTCGGTGCTGAACTGGCAATGAGGTAAATGGAGGTCAGCTGACACTCAGTCAGCACCAAGAAACACTGAGTGGAACAGAGGTGTAGCAGCCCGAGGAGAGTTAGACAGGTCAACTGGCACCATCACTGAAATGATCCCATTGCTCGTTCTTAAGCTGCACCGGTCACACGCCTGCAGTACCACAGATCACCACAGAAGTCGTTAATCACAAAACCGCAACAGCAGCACATGCCTGGTGGTGGCTTCAGTGTCCCCCACATTTAACAACTGAATTGGCATTGAGGGTTCATTGATGTACCCTACAGCAGACTGTAAGGACAATGTGTCATTTCTTTTGATAAAAAAAAACAAAAACAAAACAAAAAGATATACTTTCAACAGTGAATCAATTACATTTTTCCAGCACAGAGTATACTAAACATATACATATGAAACACGTCCTCCAAATTGACTAGTAGTACAGTGTATAATGTAGATTTGAAGATTATAGATAGACAGTGTGGGTGGCCAATGGGCAGCTAAGCTCAAAAATGTGCTTAAATAAAACAACTTTTATTAAGTTACATAATAAGACATCACTAAATTCCAAGACAGTGAGAGTGTCCCTTCCGTTTGACACATTCTAACTATACAAGCTGTATACACATACAAGTACAGATACCTGTAACTACTGGAGAGCTATAACAGTGATATGGCAAACAGTAGTGGCAATAGCACCGCGTTGAAGGTAATGTCAGCTGTATGAGGATACAGTGATATGCCAGAGTGTATTAACAGAAATCCAACCAAGTTTAATTGATGGTTATTACAGTGTTAGCATGGGCACTGCAGGAGTTTAAGGCTACTGTCCAAGTTAAAATATACCTGTAAGTGGACTACAGTCACCACTGCACCTTTGTTTCAATTTTCAAGTTTTTCCTTGTGGTACTGATGATAATGTTTTCTTCTTTGTTCAATGACACAACAATACTACTGGCATTACCTCTTGACCTACAATGGCATTACATTACATTTGTTCGTTTTGGCAATAATCTTCAAATCGACGTTATATGACGCGTAAATTTGCAAAGGACTCTCCAGCAAAATATCAAATTAGGAATAAAATCTCTGGATCTGTAATCTCTTCACGATAATAACAATAATAATAAAAATACTAATTTGGTATTAAATGGGTCACTGTAACACATATTCAGCACAGAAACAGGATCTTTTCACAAAGGGATGTACAAGCTTCCTTTTGAGTTACTATGGCACCTGTCCTGGGACTAAGACATGGGGTCTCAAATGGAAGAACAGAAGGTGCCCTTCGGATCTCTCCCGCCACGGAGGGAGACGCTGCGCTGAGGGGGAGAGATCGGGTTCGGTTTACACGGCGCCCTGAGGTGAATACTGGTTTTCCCCGTCTGCGTTGCGCTGTTGAACAGCGTTTCGTCTCCTTTATGTACACGGTCGCTGTCCTTTTAAACCGTTTTCTCACGCGGGTTAGTCTTTCGCCTTTTCCCTCCCTCCCTCTACAATATGTACACGCACATACACACAAAGAAAAAAAACAGAACAGAGAGGAGAGAAGCATCGTGTTGCGTCGTGTCAGCTACATGGCAACGGGGAGCCACAGAGGTTTCTACACGTAAACAAAACGCAACAGGGGAGCTACCGTTAAGACGAGTGGTGACTGAGCCAGTTTGGGGGGGTAGGGGGGGTCTGCCATTGTTTACAGCCCTGAAATTTTTCCATTGGAACGGATGGGTATGTAACCAGGAGAAGGCGTGGCGCATGCTGTGATTGTGTGACATCATAAAGCTAAATATTTTAGATTAAAACTGGCCCTCATTCCACTAAGAATGGGGTGCAGGTGAAAACTGAAATGACCTGAACTTTGGCATATGATCTGCCTGCTCCGTCAAAATGAAATGATTTTATCTGTGGCAAGGGGCGGTGGTGGTTATTAAAAACCCCTCCTGGTGGAATATTACTCAGGGATTGGCCAGATGCGAGCTGGGAGGCGGGGCTTTTTGCTAACATTAAAGATAACCTTTAGCTGAGCTGCCTGACTTTAACAAGGGAGCTGATGGGGAGCGAGAAAAATGCTATCTGCATTATCCTGATGTCAACCCCCCCTCTGCCACACTACGTCTCCTACTTACTGAAGCTTTAAACTAGGCCTCCTGAAGTCGTATAATCAGCCTTTAACTGCAAATGATTAAAGACCTCGCTCAATGACACTGACCTCAGAGGACGAATGTAAATTCGAGAAAAGGGGGATTTTTATGGAAATCTCACAAACTTGATGCACAAGAGATGAGTCCTCTAACGCGGCGGGCGGTTTCTTTTTTCCCCCATACCCATGGATCATAAATAAAATCACTTTAATATCGGCGAGGAGCAGGAGTCCGACGATCTGCATTCCTCAGCTGCTCGCTGGAAATGTCTGTGTGAAGGGGCACAGAGAGGCAGGCTTTGGAGAGCAGGCAGAGTGGGAACATCCTGGACTTACGGGAGGCAGCGGAGCCCTGAGGTTGACAGTGATGAGACACACAAAGGGAGCTGTGTGGTGCTGGGGGGTCGCCTTCAAACCGAACAGTGGGAGTCTTGTTACCCAAACAGCCAAATTGTGCCACAATAAAATGTTTAACGCCACATATTCATAAGATCTTTCATCTCCTTTCTGCAAAGAGGAGGGATGAAAAGGAAAGAAAGCGGGAGGGGGGGAAAAATTGCCCCATTTTTAATCCCTATTATTGAGGGTTTTAAAAAGCTGAAACGGTAACACGTCGTCACAGGGAGGGGGGTAAAAAAAAATGTTTGTTTTACAGATCCATGGTTTGATCTTCTTTCCGCAATCTTAAATACTCAGCTGTTGCCATAGTGCTGGTTGCAGCTTAGCGAGCTACATGTTAATGTTTCGTCTTTCTTTCTCTCGGGGGGAAAGTGGGGCAAGAGGGATAATTCTAACAGACGAGCCTTTCTCCACGGAAGGGTGGGGGGGGTGGGTTGTGGGTGAAGGAGGGAGGACAAGGAGGAAGGACAAGGAAAAATGCTACTTTCAGAAATGAAGGCAGCCCTGAAGTTCATGTGTAAATGCAAACGTAATCTTTGCGACTGGTGCGTCCGGGGAGCTCTCCATTTCTTTTTTTTCCCCTTAACGGATTACTCTCTTTTGCTCAGTATGTATGGAATGGTACAGCTTATCTTTGAGTTTGTTTAGCTGGTAAACAAAAACACGGCACCCTTGCCACCACACGCCCCCCAAACTGGCTCAATAGGGGCACAAGAGCAAAGAGTGAAAAGCGCTACTAACACTAATAAATGCGTGGGTTCTCACAGCGAAATAACCCTGTTACATCTCGCACTAGCAGTAAGTACAACATGAGGATCAGACGGTCCCTGAGCAGTCAGCCCACACTCTCTTTGTCTACAAAAACTAAGGGACAGGGGTCTTGCTAGAGGAAGAGGGAGTGGACACAAAAATCCCCTCGACCTCCTGCAAAATCACCAGTCAGGGGGGAGCAGCGGTTCCCATGGAACGGTAAGGTATAACATGAAGAAGAGGAAAACTAGGTCTCCGAGTGTTCTCTGAGAAACGATCAGTAGTTAGCCTTCTAATTTTCACTTTACATGCCCATCTCACTGGAGGTTGATGATTCGTGGAAAGAGAAGTCGTTAAGTCTTCGGGAATGAATCTCCGAGAATGTGTTTGGTTGAACACATCAGGAAAGCACCCATTAAATGGCCCTCACAAGGCAAATGTATAAGTGGATTGTTCACCAAACAAAAGACTCTCTCATGTCAGCAGAGCCTTTCACACGTCTATGCAGTAGAGTGAGGACTGTAAAATCACAATGAATCTTATTAAAAAGGATTTTTGGATTTTCAGTAATGCACTACTGGCTGAATGACTGGCACAGTAACACTTTTAAAGAGCAACTATTACAGTACGTTTGGAGCAATGTGCGGTTTCCCTTAGATAGCCCTTGACTGGCCTGAAATAAACCCCCGGTTTCTCTGGAAAGACCCCAGCCCACACAAGGGCAAATACTTCACAACTATAAAAAAGCACTGGAGATAGAGCATCACATTGGTAGCAATTTATAAATACACATGTAAGTAACATTAAATCAGGCATTTCTTCTTACCCCTGCTAGTTGGACTATTATTACTGTTTTCGTAGACTTAGCAAGAATGAAACATTACTGAAAGTACAATGAAAGTGACAGAAGTGAATACACATAGCAACACACACACACACACACACACACACACACACAAATATGAGAACAAATGTATACAGAAATACATAATGCACAAAAAAAACACCTTTACTGCAGCTGAATTTTTTTGCCACTTCTGAAATGTAAAACGTGTAACACAGCATTAGTAACCGTTAACAAAGGTTCGTCTGATACCAAACAACAGTCGGGTCTCTGGTTGTGGAACACACAAACAAATCTCTCTGGAATGTGTATCGTAACTGTACAACAGATAATTCAAATAGAATTCCATTAACAGCAACACAGTTTTACAGTACGGCCCATCACAATTCCCCTTTACTCAATGTCATTTTAACACTCCTACGACATATCTAGAAAGCACTGGTCACTGGATACACTCACTGTATCTCCTCTAAGTCGCACAAAGCACTAGATTTTCCCCTCCACTCCTGTCTGAAAGCACTGACTGCAATCAATGGGGCTAGCTTAGGGAAATGTTACTACAACGTATGCAAACAGTAAACTGAAGTTAACTGACCACCGCGGACCAGGAAAAACAAAAGAGACATTTCAATTTTCACAAGCTGTTCTGAGAGAGGTACTGATATCACTCAAGCATTTACACTAATGCTACATGTGTATATCAATTGAAAAAAACAAAACTCCAGTTCAACTCAATCCGCAAGATAAGGGGAAGAGTAGTTGTTTTGTTTTAGTTACAGTTTACATAATTTACATACACCCATTGCTGACAAACTAGCGAACAATATGAGAAGAGGACAACAGGCAGTCGCCTTTAGAGAGGTGACAGTGAACAAAGTTTTCATCTCCGGGGGGTTGCAGCCATCCCTATCAATCTGACAAACTCAAGACTCCCATTCCAAGACATTCCAGACAGAGCAGACTAAGTGTAAGACTATCCAGATGTATAACAAAAAAAAACAGAAAAGAAAAATTAAATAAATCTTGTGCTGCATAAAAACATAAAAATAAGAGCAACAGTCATACATTCGGTTCCACAGAAGCTACGTAAGAACATTTTTTTGTCTTTTTTTTGTCACATTACTGCACTTCCACTGAAAGGCGTTACAGAGACACTTCTCCCTTCCCAACAGTCGCAGGTATAACGTTATATAAATATCTTTTTTTTTTTTCCAGATATTCCCCAGCACCTGAGGAAACACCTGAGAGCAGGAGTGTTGAGTTGAGGTAGGTAACCTAGGTAACCAGAAACATGCACCAGGGCATTATGTGCCACGCCTGTGTGAGGACTCAGGAGAAGTTGGGGGAGGGGGGAGGTGGCGGGAGGGCGGTGTGACAGCACCTCTCGTTCAAGTGTAAAATAAAATCAGGGCGACGAAGCACCAGGCCCCCCCACGCTTGTGGGGCGGCCACGTTGCCCAGGTTTTTCGGTGCGCGGGTGAGATTCTGCACTCGCGGATGCTGAGGAAAGGGATTATTGGTTGTGCACCCTTTCACAGTCGGCGCAGGGGGGCGGAGCAGTGACAGGCACGGCAGGGGACAGCGCCGTACCTCGGGTTCAGAGCAGGGGCCCCAGCCACGCCCCCTTTCAAGATTTCAAGAGAGGGGCTTGGAGGGGAACGGGCACCCCAGACCACGAAGCTAACCTCCCCTTACAGGCTGGCCTGGTTGCCCGCGGGGTGCAGCCCCATGGGCCCGTTTCCTGTGCTCCGCACGCTAGGCCTGTGCCGTGTGGATCTGCATGCCGCAGTATAATGGCATTCCTGAAGCGCTTTCATCTGTCAGTGTCGCGGGAGGCAGGGGGAGGAAGCGCGTGCGGGATTGCTTATTGATTGACAGGCTGCGCGGGCCTTGGCAGGTCCTTCACGCCAAACCAAAATTAATTTCTTTTTTCTTTTCTCTTTTTTTTTTTTTAAACCTGATGCAATTTCGCAATTTGCTCCGCGCAGCTCGGAGCGAGCGCATTCCAAATTTCAAAATCTTAAATTAAGCGATGCTCTCGCCAATTTAGGCCCGGCTATTTATTATACGATCTGTCACCACATTCATACCTGTCAATGCCCACACAAGCGTTTTTGATAAATCAGCTTAAATCTGTAAATGCATCATATATATACATATATACTCTCTCTCTCTCTCTCTCACGTACAGGCACACATACACATAAATGCAGACTCAATTCATACATACAAATCCTTATACACATATATTTATATATATATATATATATATATATATATATGATGTATGTGTTAATAACTGTCCTCCCCTGTATTTCCCGTACACCTCAGTTAACAGCCATAAAAATATCCTGAAGTTATTAGTAGCAGTGCAGTGCTGCGCTAACAGTCTTTAAATTAAACGGAAGTAAAACTAAAAACAGAATAAAATAAAAAAATATTCCCGTGAGGGGAAAAAAAAGGAGTAGACAAACACAGAATGTGTTCACCTACTGAACAGTCTTCATGAGCAGAACTCAAAAAAAAAAACAACAGAATAACACCTTTCACACCGAGGTACTGACACATTCACAAATAGAATTATTCAATGGAGGGAAGCCAGGATCTCACAACAGAAGGAGATGTTTCATTATGAGAAGGATGGCAATGAAGACAACAACAACAGCAACATCGACGACAGCAACAACGACATCATCATCTTGAGGTAGAACATTGACTTCAGGGTTTGGAAGTGCTTTATGTTGGAACGCTTTTTTTTTTTCTCTTTTCTTGTTTTGCTTCAGTTAGCAGGAGAGGGAAGGTTCTTGACATCTGAGGTAGTGTGGAATCTATTTTTGTTTTCTCGTTTTTTTTTTTTCTTTTGTTTTCCCCGACTGATCGCTCGATGTGTAACAACGCAACTGAACACACGATGGGAAGACATGGACCCACAATGCTTCCCACAAGACATTCATTCCGGCTGAGGTAGGTTTATGTTGCGTATCCAAGGGTTCACGTAGCCAAGTCCGTTTACTGGTCTGCGTTTTAGGCCAAGAACTTAACGAAACCACTGATATCACTGAAATTAAAAAGTCCTGAGACAGAGAATACAGCAAATCCCTGGAAGAAGGCCTTTTTTCGTCTTTCGCGGCGAGGTTGGTGAAACTCATCTGTAGGGTTGCGGGTAGGCAGGTGAGGCGGATTTGTCTTGACGAGTCAAAACAAAACAAACAACGGGAATGGGGGGTGGGGGGTGGGGGGGGGCAGCTGTGAGGTCGTTTGATATGAACGTAAGTCCGTGAGATAAAAAAGGAGTACTGTTCTTTTTTTTCTTCAAAAAAGCAAGGACACTCAGCGGCCTTATTCTGTGTGCTGCCGGCAGCTGCTCGTATAGAAAATCAAGGAAGAAAAACAAGTACCGTAACATAAGAAGAAACACCCAAAAAAAAATCACCTGCCGATACGGAGAACATAGCTGTCCGTCACAAAGCCGCACCGAAACTCAGGCCCGAGATGTCAGCTTGAACGACTTGATCTTTTTTTCCGAAGGGTAATTTACCGGTAATAAATCTTTGCACAAACTAAAAGCGACGAAACTGAACTGAAATACTTCGGTTTGACCTGAGAATGAGAAGAGTCAGAGCGGAGGCGCCACACGCACCACCAGTGGGCGGCAGCCTCGCACACTTGGCAATCACCCTTCGCCCTGCTGCCCGTCCCGACCCCTGCCCTCCGCCGGCGGCTCCCGAAACTGCGTCTCCCCCTCCTCCACCAGGCTGAACTCGTCCGGGGGCAGCGTGGACGTCTGCGTTTCGTTGAGCGGACAGGGGGCCGAGGTGGACTCCATCTGCAAAGGCGGACACGCAAGCACGCAGAAATGAGCCTGTTATCAAACTGGACAGGGTTAAGGCGTTATGTGTGTAGTGCTGAGAATGAAACCGGCTGAACGTTGCACAGAATTACTGTTCATGTCAATGATCTTATTCATAGTGATTCCTTATATCTGCCTACCCTTGTGCTTCTACTTCTAGAGGGTCAGAGGCAGGCTGCGAGTCAAACAATAAGTCAACACAAAGAGACTTCTGTCTGGCTCTTCAAGGCATTGGCGAACAATGAGTACATCTCCTCAACTTCATGATAATCTGATCTGCTTTATGCTCCCCATAATCTGATCGGGACCAGTTATAATCCGCACACAAAGGATCCTGACCCTGGGTCAACCGCCCAGCCTAAGAGGATGGAATCTCCACTGAGCCCTGCTTTCCACAGCTTTCTTCTTCATTGACTGTGAACTTTTTCTTCTCCTCTGTCAGGTGGCTTTGATAATCAGATTGTTTTTGCTATCGATCACCACTCAGTCATTACAAACTGGACTGGAAATTACCTACAGAGCACTACGTCACACCGGATCTAACTGGTGTCATTTTTCAGCAATTTGTTGCACTTGGCAACATACTCTGGGTGAAATGCTGGACTTAATGGATACTGCTAGATTTAAATTTGGAAATGGAAATTTTCTTGATAAGCTTGAACTATATGATTGAATAAAAGAGGTTACTGGTAAAGCAGGCAACACTGCAGAATGTGTCAGAGATGACTCTGGGGTGAATAATGTGATGCAAAGCTTTACCCTACACTCAGACTGACTGCTTGTTGAATACCCACTCCTGGATACCTCCTATGTGCTCCTTGGCTGACCCAAAGCCCCCCCCCCCCCCAGCTCACCGTGTGCCCCCAGCCCGGTCTGCTCCCATTGGACGGCCCTGGGAAGAGTCTCTCCAGTTCGTTGGCGTCCCTCCTCGTCTTCCCCGCCACTCCCCCGCCGCCGTCCCCGCCCGGCCGGGTCACCCCGTTCAGAGCCAGGGCGCCGTGGGCAGGCGAGGGGTCGTCCGGGGGCGCACTGCGTGCCACCTGCGGCGTGGCCAGCTGGTCCTGCACGTTCTTGCACATCATCAACCTGCGGGGTCACGTGACAGAGGGCAGTCACAATCTGAGCGCGCCCAACGCGCAGATCTGCCAGCATGCAGCCTGCGCCCGCGTGCCTCGGGAGAGCGGGAAATCGGGAACGCCTACCTCCCCCGGTACCCGAACATGAGGAACAGCACGCAGAAGATGATGCAGGTGACGCCGATGTGGATGCCGATGATGATGCCCGTGGTGGAGGTCTTACTCTGCTCCTCCTTCACGCAGTCACAGGGAGGGCTCAGCACTGCGGACACAAACCAGCCGCTGAGCATGCTGGGAGATGCTGGCCTTTATAGAGTGTGCAATTCAACTGAGAAATAAAAGCAGGTTTCTAGCGTGGGTCAGTCTATCCACGGGAGTAAAGGCATGGCCGTGTGTGAGATGGGCAGTGCCGTGCGGGACAGTGCTGTCGTGCGCGGCAGCAGGAAGTCACCTGATCTCTCCATGGCCTCCTTCATGGAGACGAAGCGCACGGTGGCGTTGCCGTCGCCGTGCTGGTTGAACGCCAGCACCTTCACCTCGTACACCAGGGATGGGTCTGGGGGGGGGAGGAGAACAGCACCGCAGGGTCAGACGACCTTGTATCTGCACGTCACCCACATGTCTGTACTTAATGAGCCGCCCAGCCAACACTGACTACCGCCCTCTCTAATGAGTCAGCACAGGTGACAGGGCTCTGACCTTGACGATCCAGACACCACAACCTGTCTTACCCAGCTGTGCCAGCTCATATCTCTACACTTCCTCCCCTCCACAGTCCTCCTCCCAGACCTCCCCACCCCCCTGCAGGGCCCCTCTGGAGCTCACCCAGCTGTGTGATGTTGTACTGTGTGATGTTGCGGCCAAAGGTGAGGGGTCCCGTGAACTGGACGGAGTGCACCTTGCGGTAGTAGAGCTTGTAGCCGTCGTGCTGGCCCAGCTTTCCAGACGGCTCCCACGTGGCCTGCACCGCAGTGCTGTTCACCACCCTGGTGAAGAGGGACGGGGGTGCCGGCACTGAAATGGCAACGGAATCTGGATTGAGTACAGTGCCCCCTCTAGGTAGCAGCCAGTACTGCATCTAATGTTTGCCACTCTCTGCATTCACCTCTCCAGTATTTGCCTCCAATCCCACATCCAGCTCATGCTAAACACTCTCACAGTCTTTAACAGTTCACAATTAGCAACTCATAAAAAAGCAGGAGATTCAAACTTTCTATCCAAATAATTACTCCCAATTAGAGCGGTAAAGGCCGGAGCGGCAGTGAGTGCCGCAGGTGACTGGCTACTCCCTGGGCATTAATGCTGCCACCCCACGCACACTCACCCTCCCCCAGCGTCATCTCCACCGCCGCCTCGGACGGCTTGCTGGCCCCGCGCGAGGTGTAGGCCTTCACGTAGAAGGTGTAGCTGGTGGAGGGCTCCAGGTCGCTCACCACCTGCTGCAGGGTGCTCTTGCTGACCGCCTCCTGGTACTCCATCTCCACCGGGTCTGCGTTGGGGGGAGAGAGGAGGAAAGAGAGGGAGCGGGTATAAAGTTCCAGAGGGGGAGGCAGGAGGCACACAAGGAAGAGAGATTGGGGCGGGTGAAGGGTGGAGGTGACAGAGGAGAGAAAAGAGGAGTTAATAACCATTATTGATTTTAAACAGGCACCGTGTCTGCTTTATTTAATTTTTGTGCTGCTTTAATTGCTATTTTCCTGTTGCAGTCTTGTTTAACACGTGTTATATTGCCGCCAGAGCTGCCGTATTTTATGAATTGTTGCGGCAATAACAGTAAAAGCCGCTGGATTGAACTACAGGGGAGCCGGCGCTGCCAGCGCTCAGTAAAATGAGAACCCAGGGGCAGTGGGAGAGCAGGGAGGGTGGGGAGTGCCAGGACTGAAGGGAAGGGGGGAGGCGGAGAGAGAGAGAGAGAGAGAGAGAGAGAGAGAGAAGGGGTGAGGGGAACGGAGAGGGGCTGATGTTGCATTACGGCCCTTAATGCAGACCCGCTCACCCATTACGGCTCTCCACCTCTGGCCTCGCGCCTATCTGGGGCTCACGTCTACGGCTGGTAATTAAAGCGTTTCCTGTTGGATGGCCCCCAGGGCCTTTAATTATCCATCTGATAGCACTGTGGTGTGGAGAGGAGCAGCTGTGCCCGGGCGAACGAGCACCGTTATGGCAGTGAAGAGGCGCAGCGGCGAACGGGGCGGCCGTCAAATTCGCCGGCTCGCGGACCAAACGGTAAATAAATGTTAAGGAACCCGTCGCTGTAAAATTAATTTTGATTCAATTATCAAATAACGGGCCCATTAGAGTCCGCAGACGCGGATGGGGTGCAGAAAGCCGTCTCTTTTACAACGGTTTCCTCCTCCTGCCAACGTGCAATTCTGCCTCGTTTCGCTTGATTCGGCTGCTGTGGGAGGGGAGTTTTACAGTTTTAAAGACGGGGAGCTTTCACTTTCTTTCTAACGAAACATGACAGAGAGCGAAAAAACTTTCAAAGACGTCGTGACTGTGTGAGTGGTAACTGCAAATCCCACGACTACTTCAAAAATGGAGAGAGGCTTCAAGCCTTTGGTCCAGCAGGAAACTGTCAGCTGTGCTGTGCTTATTGCACATTACAGACAAACGGGCGGGAGAAAGTGTAACCATAGCTGTTAATCCTACTGCTGCTGTTACACCAGAGAGAGACCTCAGGCCTGTGGTCCGCTGGGAGCCGGTCAGCCAGGCCATGCCCGCTGTGTGTGGTGTAGCAGTGGGCGGGAGGAGGCGGGGATCGTCTGGCTGACCTGCCGTCTTGCGGATGTGCAGCACGTAGCCGATGATGTCCTGAGTGTTCTGGGCCGGCTCCTTCCACGACACCTGGATGGCGGTGGGGGAGAGTGAGTCTGCGCGGACCGAGCCGGGCACGCCGGGGAGCCCGTCGGCCCACAGCACCGTCAGCCGCGCGCTGGCCTGGGTGGAGCCCGCGCTGTTCTCCGCAATGCACTGGTATATGGCCTCGTCCTCCTGGCTGATGCCGTAGATGGTCAGCGTACTGGAGGAGAAAGGGGGAGGAGAGGGAGGAGGTGAGAACAAGAGAGGACTGCTACACTTTTTAAATCAACGGGAAGCGAGAAGCGTGCACAGAGCGTGTCACGAAACTCAGTGCTGGGAGACTGAAATGCGTAAAAAACAAAAAAGTAAAGATTCTAAATAAAACTGTTCTCAGTTCCCGTTTCACAGTTTTCAGAGTGTCGCATAATGCCGAGGGGAAAATTCCATGAATGACTGGAGTATGGCAATTGAGTGAATCTCACCCACGGTGAGAGAGTACCACCTTGAGGACAATACCTACAACGTGTGAACGCTGCGCTTTCCGAACGTGAAAGCAACAACGGATGTAATCTAATGTAATGTAACAACGTCAGCAATGAAAGAAAATACTTGCAATGTGCAAAATGAAACCGAAAAACAAGGTACCCTTTTCTCTCTAAAGAGACATTTCTTTAGCTATGTTCACAGCCTGCTCTGCTAATGACAGCAGCGCTTAAGAGCATTAACTAAATGTAATTTAATTTAAAAGCGCTACTGTTTGTGAAATATTTCAGTTGATGATGTATTTCCTGACAGTTATTTATGTGTAGATACCTTGCTATATACACCACAGCTGACACAGTGTATTTTGTACGCCACACTTGAATTTCCTTTTTGCTTGACTGTTTTTCATGATACAGTTCCCTGCCCCCACCCACCCAAAAAGAAACGCTCAGACACAGACAACTTGCTTTTTATTGGCTGTGAAAATATGTGCATTCTGATTAATTGCGCCGAAATCGCTCTTACACGTTTGTGAGTGTGTGCCTTAGACGACAAATTGCTAATGAATGCAGCAGCGGCAGGCTTTGGATTTCAGCTGACAGAACGTGGAAACACTCTCCCCCATCCACTTCCAGCGCAGGAAAAAAGACTTTCTGAACCCCCTTATCCGCCACCCCCCCACACCTTTAGGATGCTACCAGTAAAGCCATGCCTTCTGTCAGCACACACCTTGCCCCCCCCCCCCACCCCCTACCCCCACCTCTCTGTGCATTGGTTGTCGCTGGAAGAATAGGGGTTATTATTAGAGTTGAATACATAATCAGGCACTTTGCACCCCTTAATCCTTGGGCGATGAAAATATGAAACATTTAACATTGAAAGGAGCAGAATATGGAAATCAGTCCTGTAGCTTATTTTAATCTCAACCACAGATGGTTGGAATCCATTAACGTGCTTATAATTACATTTATAAGCATTTTGTGTTGAGTTATTTTTCTCCACACTATTTGTGCTGCACGAAATGTGTGTGATGTGCAATTTCCAAAGAGGGTGAAAGAAGGAGAGGGGAAGGATCTGTGTCAGGAATGTGCCTGTGTGCCGGAGTAGTGCGTTCCTCAGAGGTGGCTGGGGGTTTGTTAGCACCCGCCAGCTCCAGGGTCCAGAGGGCAGGAATCTGAGATCAAAATCCACATCTGTAAACGAGGGGACACCTCTCGGGGTCGGGCCTCTCACCCATCCTGCGAGCGGAGCTCAAAGGCTAAGTTAAGCGTGCTTTGCGCTCCCTCAATTTCAGGGCTGGTGGTGGGGGGGGGTTCCATAGATGAGCTCTACCAGTCAGGGCCGTTTGCATGCGCTTCTATGGCCACCCGCTGTATTGATAACAGTATGGATTAATCTATCACCCAGGACAAGGGCTATCCGTCTTAGCGGTCAAGGCACAGAGTGCAGGTGAACATGGGCCCCCTGCTCCATCTCTGAGCTGCGTTTGAAAAGAAAACCAACTCACCGGATGGGGCAAGCTCGTCACCAGAGCGAGGTAAACCCTCCCTCACCTCCACAAACACAAAATGGTGCACTTTTAATAAAACAAGGCTCTGATGACGAAGAGCAACTGCATGCATATTCGTTGTGAATGGCTGAGCACCTCATGTGCACCACAGCTGTGATGAGACCCTGAAAATTGAGATTGAGACTTTTTGGATGAGCTCTGAATCCAAGAGGCAAACACTGCTGGTGCTGTCACTGCTGAATCCACGACTCATGGCTGTAGCCGTTAAAACACGCGTGTTGGTTGGGGGAGGGGAGAGGGGTGTGCCAGAGCAGTATTGTATTGGAGCAGTATTTCACACATGATACAAAGTCTCTTAAGCTGGGCCACGGCACACTCGCCACCTCCAATTGGCTCACCGGCATATGTTTCCTGCCTGCTGTTTACAGCGTACAAAGCTCAGTGCTTCCCAGGCTTTAGGGTGAACTCAGGACTTGTTAAATTTAACTACATGGGCAGCACATAAAATCCATTTCAGGACAAAGTGAAGGCTGGGCCGCAGATAATGTATGCTCGCAATTCAAAAGGAATTACGTTGGGCTGGAGAGTCACTGCATTATCCTTTAAAAGTGGATCAGCTAAAAATGAATACCGCAGCTACAAAGGGGAGGGTTTTTTTCACCAGCAGTTTGCTATTGAGCGGGTCATCGATCACGTTTCAGCGAGAGCGGCCGCGAGCCTGTGAAAGCCATTGTCAAGGAGGGTATTGAACCCAGTGTCCGCTGGGTGGAATCAATCCCGCTGCTTTTGCTTCTTAATTAACAGGATGGAGTGGGCTCTCTGTTTCAATCTCCCCGAGCCCCGCGCTTCTCCTGGCTAATCTCACCTCTGACCTTGGAGGTGCCAGCGGCTGCCCCACCCCTCCCGCAGCCCCCCACCCCCGTCACGTCCGCGGCAGGCTTTCATGTCTGCGATGGATGAAGTGTTTTCTGTCAGGCTACCTGACCAGGCGCCACAGACACCTACCCAAAAGGGCCCTGGGGGGGAGAGCTGCGGAACGCCACCAGAGCTCTGAGAGGGGGATTCTGGGATTTTTCCTGAGGCGCCGCGTATTTCAGCCAGGGTGGCGACTCCTGTCCCCTGAGGACCCCACCTCCCCGCCCACCACAGCAAAGACTGCACCCCCCCCGCACACACACACCTCTGCTTTGGAACACCCTTGGGGTGGCTCATGAAATTCCACACCCTTCAGCGACGTTCCTGATGTGCCAGCGAGCCCCTCCCTCTCTGGGCTGGTCAACGTGTTTCAGTTCGGTGCTGTTTTATCACACAGCTCTGCTCGCCACCCCTGTGGTAGCCTGGCACTGTAGCGGTAAGCTTTACTAGCCACGAGCCAGTTAGCAACACGTGATGCTAACAGTGAAGAAAGGACCATGGGTGTCCAAATTAAGTGGTGGTGCCTCCACTGTTCCAGCCAGCATGGTGTTAACCCCAGATACAGAGAAAAGCACTTATTCACATAAAGGATGTGTGCAGTGTCAGTCATGGGCCTGGATTTTACAGCATTGATTATTTAAGAAGTCTACATTGGAGAAAACAATATAAGCAGTACAAGAGATAGGCTATTCTGCCATTAAATCCAAAAAGCACCAGCATCCTTTCTAAAATAAATAGATCTGACATATTCTCTTGAACGTTTATTCCTTTGGCCGACACCGGGCACAACCACGCCTCCAGCATTTGGACCTGAACTTGGCTTTGACCTCCCTCTCTTCCCCTCTCATGCATCAAGCCCTACACAATTTCCCCCATGGTCAAAACACACTTAAAATAGGGATAAATGACTCCGAATTGCACTAGCAAAAGTAAAAGAAATAAAAATCCCCTTCAAAAAAAAAAATGCAAGGCATGTTATAGAGAAAATCCACAAACAAAGCAGTGAGTTTCGGCACCATCTGCCTGGCTGTGCTGTGGTGGCCGACAGGCCGACAGAGAGTCATTTACTCATCAGTTTTAGACCTCTTCACGGATTGATGGATAACTTGCAAGCGAGGGGGGGGGGGGGGGGGGGGGGAAGCTGGGGGGTTGAGGAGGGGGTTGGGGGGGTTGGGGGGGGGGTAGGGGTGATGTTTGCAAAGCTGCCAGTCGGCGCCCTTTCAGGCTCCACGCGCTCAACAGGCCCACATAAAAGGCCGGAGAGGCTGGTCCGGTTCTCACCAGGCCGATGGTGAGGGGAGACAAGAAAGAAAGGGGGCCTCTGGGGGAACTGTTGGTGGGGTGGGGGGGGGGGGGGGGGACGTCTTTGAAGGGGGCACGGACTGAGGGGCCGTCTCACAACTCGGTGGAAGGCGACGGAGATGACTGATTGCGTGCGGGGTCAGGGGTCAGAGCCAGCGCCCAGGTCCCAGCGCTCCAGAAGAAAGAGAGGGGGGACTTCGGAGAGGGTCAGAGCGTCTCAGGGAGAGGAGCGGGAGAGGAAGAAAGGACGCCTTTAACTACGCAAACAGGGAGAGCGGCGGGCCTCGGCAGGACCCCAGCAGGAGGAGGGAGGGATCACTCCCGCTCATCTCCCCTCGATACGTTTCGCTCGCTCCTTCTTTCTTCAGCTCTGTCTCCACCACAGGAGAATCCTATGAGCAAAACTTACTTCAGAGTGATGGCTGTTCTTACTATTCACAGCAAAGGCAGAGTGGAGCACTATTTTTGACTTTATATCTGTATCACCACAAAAAGAAACTGAAGCACAGGCCATCCTATATTTACCTCAACCTGTATTTGCCTTTCCCATTATTTACCATATATGGACCATTAAAAACCATTTAAAATACTGCTGTGGACACTTGAATTAAAAATCATTGATTATTTAACCACCACTTATCAAATGAATTTATTTAAATGAATGCATACCTAGAGATGTACTTTCAGAACTTTAAATACACTGTCATTGAATTGGCAAAATCTGAGAGCATAGTTTCCAGCTACAGGAAGAAAGCGCAGTGTGACCAAGCGTCTTACAAACAGACAATCGGGAGGCCTCTGTCCAGTGGGTGGAACGGAGCAGAATTTGAGCCGCGCAGAGCCTGTTCCGGGTTTCCACAAAAGCAAAGATCTGGCAGCTTCACGACAAACCTGGCGATTCTCATTCTCACAAAAAAACTACCAACAAAAAAACAAATTTCAAACAAACAGGATGGCATTTAAATGAGCGGCGAGTAGGAAAGCGAGGAGATGTTCTCTCCAGTAAGCAGCTCTGTTTGCTGGGTGGGTCCGGCTCATAAGAACCGGATGCATCAGGCAAACAGAAGCAGCGCGGCGTTTCGCTGGTGGGCTCTGCCGGGTCACGGACCGCCGCTCCGGGAGAGGGGATTTCATCTCCCGTCTCTTCATTTTGAGTCTGGAGAGGCGGCGGAGATGCGCGCGTGTTAAATGTCGGATTTGGCTTTCCTCTGTTATTAACTCGATATGCCAAATAAAATGACAGGCGCGGTTATCGGGAAAAGCCCTTTCGCAGAGACGCGGACCCCGCTATGAAGTTCCTCAGCATGATTTTTCTATTTTCCTTCTCCTCCCAGATATCTGTCTTTTTCATCACGATTTAAGTGTATGAATGCCTGCTAGGAATACTAACTTAATTCTCAAGGCTAGAAGCCCGGTCCACTACCACATACTGTACTAGAGACACTGCAACATACTGTACTGTGAGGCTATTTCTTGTATGTTTTACTTTCACCACATTTCATGTATGCGATGTCCCTAGGGGGATAATACTGCATGGCATTCATTCATACTTTTCTCATTCACCATTCTTAAAATACTGCACAAACAGTAACAGAGCAGGGCGAGGTCAAATGAAAAAGTCTTCCTGCTTTGATGCCATAATTACCACACGCTCTTGACTATCGTTTATAGTCAACACCCCTCTCTCCCACAGTGTAGGAGTGCTGATAATGCATCTGAACACCAGAGGAATATTTGACTTTAAATCTCTTAACCTCAGTCAGAATCAGTATCTTGAAGAGAGATACACAGCGTGAGCTCACTCTAAATGTATCTGAGCTTCTCTGAGTTTCCCTTGTGTAACTAACTAGCTACCTCATTCTGACAGACACATCTAGCCATTATGTGCACTGGATGAGCAGACAGAGAGTGATTCTTTTTTATTTAAACAAGAAAAAAAGACAAGCTCATACTAAGGATGAACACTGCATGCAGGTAATTACCTCTAGCTGGAGAATGTGTAACATTTTCACAATGAAATAACTGTAAGAATCACCAATGTACCAAACGTTGCTATCTCCACCGCAGCAGGTCAGATGGAAGATGTTTAGGTAGCCCTAAACTCCAGCTACCAAAAGCAAAACACAGTGGTATGGGCGGTCGTAAAACAGTGGCTCGGCAAAGAGAACAACCATAGATTATGAGGCAGGAGACAATGTATTCTGCTTACAATTACAAAAACCCAAATAATCCTCATGGTATTTACACAAACAGACAATCTAAACCTACAGCCACCATCTGGGTTCAATCTGTTACCATATCTTTGCTAAGTCACATCTGTCACGGCTTACTATGAGCAAGGAAAATGTGTAAGTATATGTATGTGCGTGTGTGTGTGGGTGGGGGTCCATGTCTATGTCTGTACACATGTATGTGTGCGTGTATGTCTCACACAAATTTCTCTCTCTCATACAAGTTTCTCTTGGAGGTCAGTAAATATCATGAGGGAGTGCTGCAACTTGTTCCCCTCCCTTAGTACAACAAATGCAACTAGGAGGAGGGTGTGTTTTGGGCTGGACCTGTAAGTCCACTGTGTGTCTCAGGAGAGTGCCCTCCCCTCCCAAGCCCCAAATTCCCACAATCCCCTGGGAGTTTGGACACATGCTGGAGATTACACACACGCAGGTGTTCTTGCACATGGGCAGATGTCATACACCTCAGATGCAATGCTTATGCAACAGGATAGCACTGAGATGGGCAACAGGTCCATGCAGAAGCCATGGATTTGAATTACTTCTCTTTAGTTGCTTGTATAAATTATCATGAGATGGAATTAGACCCAACGTACAGTCTTCATGGGGCTTCTACTGCGGCTACAGTACCAGTGGGTCTAAGGTTCACACACACATCATGACTGCAGCCTGGAAAAAAGCTGAATTTAAGATCCTTCGGGAAATAGCTGGGGAACCCAAGAGAGATCCATTCATCTTTTTGAGTTGAGTTAAATTACACACACACACAGACACACAAACACACACACACACACACACACACCTCCCACACCACATCCACACACTTGAACCAGGAACGTATATAAATTCCCATTTCACAAATGGCCTGTCCCATTTTCCATTCCCTCTGCTCAGTTTAAGAGCCAATTAGTTAACAGTGCAGCTGGACACCTGGCACTCCCGTTTAACCAATCACATTACACAGAGTGTGATGTATGTGCGCAGGGTCAGGGGTCATAATGACATCAGCTGGAGGGTCTGCGCCCTGGTGGATATCTCTCAATCACCGCCAGCACTTTACCCAAATTTTAACACTGAGCTTCACCTGCGCAATACGTTCAAATTGGCCCATCAGCCTCGAAGGAGAGACTTTTACAGGATAATGATGATGAAAGGGCTCATACATTTTCGTCTGCACAAATCATCTCTTTCATTCACCTCGGTGTCCTCATCTGGCAGCATTTTCCTCCTTGCTTTTAATGTAATAGAGCTTGTTGTAGAGCAGGCGTTCTGCGTAATGCCATGGATTTCCTTGATTTTATTTTGGGTTACAGACTTTTCTCTACCTATATTCACTCAGATTTTTTTAATTGCAAATATTTTAGTGCTATTCACACTGTGTACTTCTTTGCAGCACGTGAATAAAACAACATAATGTAGGCTAATGTCTTGCATCACATTTGCTACTGCCACCACCTTGGCCAGATAGATAAAAATAACTGGCCGATCCACACAAAATATAGCCTCGTCACTAAAGAAGACATACAGCACTGCTGACAAGCACACCTGAGGCACGGCTGTTGCATCAGTAAACACCGCTGTGCTTTCAGCCCCTGTGTGGCCGCCTCACCCGATGGCACTGGTTGTCGGTTGTTGTTGCTGGCAGTGAAATCTGTTCCTTCCTGTGTTTTTTTTTCTTTCATGATTGACATTCAACACATTGAACCACTTCATCACCTGTGCCCAGTCGGCTCCCATTAATGAGACAGCGTTAATGCTTACCGAACAGTCAGGGCTTCTCAGATGTGTTACAGCCAGACCCGAACGCTGAAAATTGCCTGCAAATGTATTCAGACTGACCCCCATCTAAATCACTATTCACAATCAATAAATTATACTTTAATAAAACCATACATGCATGAAGAGAGTGGTACATTTCTAATGATGTTCCGTGCATAAAAAGCACATCTTCTACCTAAACATGCATAAACATACATCCACGAATCATAAACAGGAATATGTGGCTCAAAATATAAGCTACATACTACATGTTGGGTTTTAGTTTCCCCCACTGGTAAATAATACAGTAGCAAAGCTGTGTTCTATATGCATGAAGCTACAGGAGTAAACTCACAGGACAGCCCGCATCCCCTCGTTAGAGTAATGAAACACTCTTCCGCAGGAGCCAGCGTGCCCCCATTTCTTGGCAGCTGCTCCCGCCATCTATTGTAGCGGTGAAAAAAATGAATTCATCAAAATGAAGTAGCGGGTAGACAGGCGCCCAATCCAAAAGGAGGCCTGCATTAGGCTGCCGAGACCACGAGGCTTTGTAAACCACACAACGGCTGTCAGCTACTGATTGCTGTGAACCAATCAAGAGACTTTGCCCTTGATCGGGAAACATGGATTGGTTCAAATCAGTGTTGTATGCAAAGCAGCACTCTCCCTTAACCGCTAAGTGCTATGGTGAGATCCCGACGTTCTGAAAGCGTTTCCTCGCTTCGGCGTGTCCCCTTGCGTGCATTCGCCCCGGCGCTCACCTGTTGTTGTTCCTGAGTTTGACGTGGCCCCCCGGCTCCAGGATCTGGCCGTTCTTCAGCCAGGTGAGCTGGGGCACGGGCTCGCCCTGCGCCAGGCAGGTGAAGATGGCGGTGGTGCCCACGGGCCGGGCGATGGACTGGGGAGGCTGCACAAACTCCGCCGGGGCTGAGGGGCAAGGAGGAGAGAGGAGAGGAGGGGGGCGGTTGGCTTTTGTTTACGGCTTCCCTGGCAATTTATGTCACTTTCATTTGTCAGACTGTATCTATCATGCTAAACGACATTAGCTGCGGTTTACAGGGGACATGTTATCACCTTAAAGGATTTTCTGTCACATTTTGGCACAAGACCATGACACTTTATTCCTTTGGATTTACCCCATTTCCAAAATCTCATGCTCGAAATGAAAACAACACCTTCAGGACAGACAACACATAACAGTGACCCCCTACCGCCACCCCCCCCCCCCCCCCCCCCACACACACACACACACACACACACACACACTCCTACCAAACGTGCTGCTACGCCTTGAAAGGAAAGGAGAGAGGGAATAGTGGGCATACACAACATGGGGTTTAATCCTAACTGATCACATACATTATGGAGGCATTGTGAGTGGGGCATTAGCATGGAAGTAGCAACAAACCCCCCCCTCCAGCTTAGAAGCAGATTAACTTGATTACAGCTGTGAAAAACAGGCTTAGAGAAATAAGACGCGCAAGATAAACAGAGGACCCATTCAGGGATAAAGGCAGCAAATTACAAAATAGATAAACAAATTTAAAAAGGGGGGGGAGTAGTGGGGGGTATTTAAGTGAAGGGTGTTGGGGGGGCTCCAATTACCCCTGCTCACCCTCTGACCCTGTGAGAGAATACACCCCTCCCTCGCCACAATTTTCTCCCTTTTTTAGGCCACTCTTGCTTACAGGAAATAGTGGAAGCTGTCTTGGGAAGAGACCGCAGGTAATCCAATACTTTGTTACCTCTTAATTAGACAGCATTTCATTTCAGTGGCTATTTATGATTACAGCTGCCATTAGAGTGACTGGTATTGCTGTTGCTGATGTTATAATTATAGTCATTCATATTCCAACAAACAGTCACACCAGTATCGCCTTTTATGGCATAATTGGGGATATATTTGTAATAGGTTTATAGTAAATTGGCCACCACCAGCACATTAAGCTTCTTAACTGAGGCGGGCTCCGCTTCCAGCAGAATGCTTACAGTGATAACTCATTAAGGTGCCGTGGAGGAACTCCCTGATACATTTCACCTTTGGCTTTATTGCAATGTTCACACATTACCTGCCCGAGGGATTGTTTGCACATTAAACATCCCTGTGTCTCTGCCGGACTCCCTCCCCCTACTCTCTCTCCATTTCTCACTCTTCCTCGCTTACTCCCCTTCAATTCCATGCCTCTCTGCCCCCGTCCCCAATTGCTCCTATTCAAACTCAAAGTCAAATGGCTTCACTGCTCCCATATTTAAGCTCATCCCTTATTAGTTTATTAGGGCAAATATAATTAGTACTGTGGACACGTAAAATAACAGGGGTCTGCCACATGTAATGCAGTGTGATTCGAGTGGAGTAGCTTCCCACACTGATCCCTTGACGGCCTTTTAAGTTAAATGTATGCGAGTCCACCAGCACCGCCTTCACAAGGGACAGGTGAGAGTGAACAAACGGCTTAGAGCTCAGCAACACCACTGCAACTAATGGGGGCTGAACACCCTGTACTGAGTGCCTGCCTCCCAGCATCCCCTGCAGACACTGAGAGAGAGGACAGCGGATGGGTCAGGGACAGTATTGATGTGAGTCTCTGCGGACCTGACAAGCCCTTCCTCCCTCTCTCTCCCTCTCTCTCTCCCTCCCTCTCCCTCTACCTCTCCCTCCCCCTCTCTCCCTCCCTCTCTAACCTCCCTCCCTCCCTCTCTCTATCCCTCCCTCCCCCTCCTCTTTCTGGTAAATGAGGTGCGCTCCCGTGATCAAGGGGCCCGCTGCATCCACCATCTGTCCGTGGACAGCGCATCAATCCTCCTCTCCCGCCATCCGCTGCTAATCAACGCAGCACAACAGCGGGCAGCACATCGAGTGACAACGTGCCAGAGCCATCGGATTCTTATCACCCCCCCCCCCCCCCCCCCAATATCCCCAACACCGTTTCGGCCCCCGGCCCACAGACAGGATGCGCTTCAGGCAAAGTTTGAAAAGTGGCATCGTAAGAAATGCCTGCTTGAAATGCCCATCTCTGAGACGAGGATATCACAGCGAGAAAGTACTGGGATCAAACTCTAATCTGAGATAAAGGATTTTTTGTTATTCGGAAATAAATCAAAGATAGGGAATCGGCAGGTCATTAACAACACGGCTTTGATCCGGGCAACTTTAATGAAGGGGCTCGCCTCGCGCGGCGGACAGGCAGATTAAATGAAATATTGACGTGGAGCGGATCTCTGGACCTTGAACGGTAACGCCCGCGGCTGAGCAGAGAGAGATAGAGAGAGAGAGAAAGCAAGAGAGAGAGAGAGAGAGAGAGAGAGAGAGAGAGACCCTTCATCAATGAAAGTGCGAGAGCGACCCTGAATGCTTCCCCTCCACGCGACGATAACGCTGCGGTGTTGATAGAAAGCCTCCCCGCCTCCGACCGTTGTCCATTGATCAGGGCCGGGCTCAGGCAGAGGACGGAAGACGTATGCTTTAGAGGGGCTCCTGGGTAGTGGCGGAGAGGGTGAGAGTACTGACTGTGCTGGTTCCATGGTGTTTATCTGAGTGTCCAGTGCTTTTCTCCTGCCCTCCCTTCGCTCTCCCTCACCTTGCACCACCAGCCGGCCCTGCGCAGTTCTGCGCACGCGCGTCCCGGGCTTGTTGGCTGCGCAGACGTAGACCCCAGAGTGCTGCACCCGGACGTCCGAGATCATCAGGTTCCCTGTTCCCAGCACCTGGATCCCCTCCACACCGATGGGGCGTCCGTCTGAGCAGTGGCGAGAGAGGGAGAGAGAGAAGGAGAGATGAAATCTGGAGAATAATATCAATAACTAAGCATGTAGTTATCCCAGATAAGACTGCAATATAAAATTATAATTAATTATCATGCACATCTCACTCTTTCCCTGCGTGAAATTCTGGAGTGAGAAAACCTCTTTACAAACAGCACTGTGGCTCAGTCTGACTGTGTGTTGTGTCGATGATGATGATGATGATGATGATGATGAGGATGAGGGTATAAACCACACTGACAAATGCACCAAGGGTGTCCCTGCCATGTGTCGGAGGAAGGACACGCCCTCGGGACACCAGCTCCTGCTGATGCTCAGCCAGTGACGCAGAAGATCCCCGTTGCCATGGTTTCCATTTGCGTGTGAGTGACAGGCTGGTACGGGGCTGAGGTGTGAGATTGCGCGAGTGCATGCATGTGTGTGTGCATGTGTGTGTGTGTGTGTGTGTGTGCCCGCGCGCATGTGGCTGGTTGTAACTGTGTTTAACTGGGAAGGCCTGCATGGCTTCCCCTCCTCACACTTTCTGACAGCGAGCAGATCGTGCCAAAGAGAAGCTCCTCTGAGACCCGTCCTCCATCCGTCTCCATCCCCGCCCTCCTCAACGCCCAGGTGCCACGCCCTCTCTGCCCCCGCCCTCCGTACGTCAGCAGGGAGCTGTTATTACTCCCCCTCCCCCGTGCAACGATCAGTCACTCCAAGCCTCCTTTCCCTCCCAGCCGGTTCAACGGGGGCGGCCGATTGTGCGTCTGAAAGATCTCAACCTGACAGCGAGGCTCTCCTTCCGCTAGCGCGTCGCGGCGCCCCGTCATTTAACAGGCATCTGCCACCCGCGTTACTCAATCTCTGAGGTGTTAAAGAGCTGCTCGGCGGAATGGGACGCCTAAAACGCACCGAGGTGCGGCAGGCTGCCACAGGCCCCCGCTATCTCCCCGTCCAGGCGGGGGAGAGGGGCCATCTGGCCCGCCCCGCGCTAAATGAGAAAGCCGATTGCCGCTCTCCTCAGCATATGTGCACCTGAGCATAAAATGAATGGGCGATGGAAAACCATATGGAAAAGCGCGCATTTATTTTCTGATTGCGCCAGAGCCTCCGTCCGGGCTCAGAATAGGAATTTTGAATGTAAAATAGGCACATTACCATAGCTTACCGCGTTTCCAAAAAAAATAGATGACTTAAATATTCAAGGTCAGAACTGAATTGACGGAGCCAGAGCACTTCAGCATCAACCAAACTAACAAGGCTAACGAAACAATTATGGTCTATATCTGTGTCTGTACGTATCTAAGTCAAACACACTCAAATCAGTAAACTGCGTTTGAGGCTTATTAGGAGGTACTATATCAGTCAATAGCAAGGCAAGGCTTCAAAAGAGCCTGCCTCCCATTCAAGCATGATTGAGAGGGCAATCAGAGGCAGATTAATTCTACAGAAGGAAATGCATTTCTAAATTATGCTTAACAACCCAACAGTCACATTAATGATCGCATCATTTTAATCCCCCAAAGTGTACAAGTTCATGCGCCGGGGTTTCTGAATGCAATCTGCCAGTCCAAATTAAAACAGCCAGTTAATATCCCCTCTGATCTGTGGAGACTCACGCGGCTCCCATCCAAACGGTGGCTGCATTTCCGAGCGAGCGGGCCCGGGCATTCAGTAAACTGCGATGACAAGATTTAACAGACGTTTGGACACATTTTCCAGGACGGCAAAGATTTGCGGAGGCCTGCCTTCTCCCATCAATAATACATTAAGAAGCCGCTGTCAGGTCTTAGAGAGAGAGAGGGTGACGTAGAAGGACGCTGGATAGACCACGCTCAAGATGCAAGCTTAAGGGGAAGAAACTGCGACAATTTTTGCCTTGATGGCTTCCTTTCCCTGCGGTGTCACAGATTAATAGCCGAGAGACAGCTCAGTTGGGTTAGAATGCTCCTGCCAATCCTTCATACCTCCGTGACTTTCAGCAGCGAGGCTGGGAATTGTAAGCTATTGTGGACCAATTGAGTCACTGGGTGCTGACTGGATGAAAGGCCTGAAAAGGATGGAGGGCCTTGGACGACCCCCCCCCCCCCTTAGCACGTAGGTCTCGCTTTGCTCCCATTCAGGACGGCCCGAGTTTGGCAGTAAAAGCACTTAAGAGTCTGGACGGTCTTCCCACGTTCCTTAGGGCCAGAGCCCGCCCCCACAACCCTCCCTCCCCCCCACAACCCCCCGAACGCAGAGGGGTCTGCCCTTCCCACAGCCTCAATGGGCCCAGATATCTTTGACGCTAACTGGATTACGGGCGGAGACGGAGCCGGAGATGGCAGAGAGCAGGACCGAGAATGGCGGTGCCGATGAATGTAACGGACAAACAAACTCTCGCATTAAGCGCTGACTGATGTGAATCTATCAGCCTCATTATGCTGCTTACCTCAGGCTCCCTACCCTTGTAATCTAATACTCGGAAATCCCATCATGTTAGCATTTAATTCCACCGGCATTGTGCAAAGCAATATCCAGAATCTGATTACGGGACCTGTGGGGTGGGGGATGGGGGGGGGATGGGGTTTGGGTAAGAATGCACATTTTGAGTGGCAAATCAGATTGGATAATAGCCTTGGAAAACAGACTCTGAATTATAAAACCGGAGAAGGCAGATACTGAGGGATGGGTGAGAGGCGTGGGTGAGGGATCGTGTGAGGCAGGGATGAAACCGGGCCAAACCTCGGCGCCTTTCTGCAATTACGCTGCAGCCCGGAGCGCTGGCACATCGCTTACCACAGGTCCGTGTGTCGGGGAGCGACGCGCGCACGTTGTGAAAAATGGCCCCCGCATGCGCCGCTGACAGGACACATGCGCCGCGCGCACACACTGCGAGACAAATACACACCAACACGCAGCCGCACGCGTACAGGCACGCACACATGTGCCACATGCCACACACACACACACCCCAAAACACATACGCACGCCACACACACACACACACACACACACACACACTCACACCCACACACATACACACGCTACACACATACACGTGTACCACACACACCACATATGCACACACACACCACACGTGCCACACACATACACACACACACACACACACACACACACAAACATACACACACTACACACATACACACACTACACATGCCACACACATATACCACACACATACACACACACATACACATACAGTATATACACACACATACACACACACATATATACACATACACACCCACACACAGACACGCACATGTGCACACACATGCTCACACACACACACACGCGCGCATGCACGCATGCACACACGTACACACACAACACGCACCTCCACACCATCACTTCTGTAATGCCTCCCTGGAAGCAGTATCCAGGCATTACTTTTTGTTCCATTAATTTACATTGGGGTCAACAAGATAAATGTCTAGTATATAGGCTTTCAACAATTGCAATAATCTGTAACCATCTGAAAACCAATGCGTTGTGGAGGCAATAAAGGGGGTAACAATCTACTCTCACACATGCCTGTACTAAAGCAGGCAATTTCCTTTCCTTTACTGAGGAAAAGCAGCAAATTACACATTAAAGTAAATGCATTTTTTGCCTTATTGAAAGAAACCAATGTTTGTGTGTGTGTGTGTGTGTGTGTGTGCTTTGACATGCATGCGTACAGGAGGTGGAGCAGGAGGAAGCACTCTGTTATAACAGGATGTGTAAATGTAACCCATTACAGACAATATGCGAGAAATCATAAATCAAAAATACATATGTTTTTGTCCTGCTGCTATTTATGATATTGCTATTAAAATACGGCTTTTCATCATTACTGACACAAGTCCTTGTTTTATACTCCCTAATGTATTTCATGATGTGACACATTACATACAGTATACCAATTCAAAGAGAAAAAAAGGAATGTACTTTTTAAAATGAGGCTACATATAGTACAGTGCAATCCATTAACAGAGAATGTGGAGCAGGAAATATCTCAGATTTATGAAAAAAATAAACTACCATCATTACATAAACTACCGTCAAACAGTAAACAAAGACACTGGTCTTTGACAAAACATGCAGTATGTTTAATTCTGAAGTCAAGTCATATTCAATTTGTTCAGGCAATGTATTGCGAGGAAGCTTATGGACTCACATCAAATAAGCAGTAAAGAATGACACCGTGATTTTTACACCTCTAAGTTAACGAATGCAATTACTCTGTCCCCTCCCGGCTCTATTGAAGACTCAAAGCTTTACTTCTGCAGGTACATTTAAACTGTAAAACAGGACACAGCGCTACCGCCAAAGCTGTTCTCCAGCCTCTATTCAACAACATGGCTCAGACGTGACAGAAACATAATGGCCATTTACACAGATTGATCCACAGCACAATGGCACTATGTATGTTATGTGAAAGTCTATTACCGGACTTAAGAAAAGACCCTGGTAAGTCACAGTCAAGGCCAATGGCTGTGTGCAGTTTGTACTGCTAATGTAACCTAGTGAAAGGTCAGCACATGCTGGCTTCCTGAGTCCACTCTGCAGTGGGAGGGAAGGGAAGCTTCCGGCAGGCGTTTGGGAATGATGTTTGGTAAGCTGATGTCTATCTTTCGCCACACTGTTCGAGCATCGCTGTGCAAGCGAGGGTTTTGTTTTTAAGTTGGTATTATAGGGATTTAAAACAGAGATTCTGAATCATGTAAACAGACCCTCTTTGATGAAGGGGAAGCCGCACAGAAGGTAATGTGTTCTCTGGGCATCCATAAGGCGCGGCCTGAGGAGATTAAAACCCACGGTCCCAGCAGCTATAGGAGCTTAATGTTGTCTAGGCCTGGATCTGCAGGAGAGAGAGAGAGACGCTCACCCAGTCTGCTCCAGGACACGATCGGGCGTGGGTATCCCGTGGCGACGCATTCCAAAATGGCGGTCTGGTGAACGGTGAGGGTGAGGTTTTCGGGGCCCACCAGAATCACCGGCTCCTTGTAAACAGAGGACTGAGAGCCTGACAGGGAGAAAAGGAAAGAGAGACAGACAGAGAGAGAGAGAAACAGAGAGAGAGAGAGATGACTCATTTTGCAATGGTGTACACATTCTGAGCCTCTGGGTGGGGGGCGGGGCCCTTGGTGGGGGGCAGAACCTCATTACTTGGAGGGGGTGAGCTGACCTGAGATGGTGAGGCTGGCCTCAGCGCTGTGTTTGACTCCGGCGCTGTTGTGGGCCACACAGCAGAACACACCGCTGTCCTCGGCCCGCAGGCCTGTGATCTGAAGCACACCCGTGGGCAAGAGGGTATACCTGAGGGGGGGAGAGGGAGGACTCAAAACCAACACCATGACTGCCATCACACCAACTGAACTATATCAAGCACCACATGCAACTGGTGCAGGCACTTCATGCAATTTTCTATGTCAGAAGCATACCGTGTGCTTATAGGCATGTGTGGTTAATGGTCCAAGGTGAACGAATAAGGCCTGCTTGATTTGATAGTTCCTTTATGAAAGACTCACGGTTAGGGTGCATTAGAGATAATCCCCACGGAAGAGAATAAGGGCTGGGTTAAATTAAATAAAGAGGGATGGGCTGGATTACAGATCATTTCTGGATGGGAAAGAGTGTTGGGCTACACTACAGATAGTCCTCATGCAGGAGAGTGAGCGTTGGGCATGATAAATTATAACCCTGGAATGAGTGTGTGAGGTTTTGTATGTATGAGAGTGTGAGGTTTTGACTGGATCACAGATAATCTCTGTATAAAACTGCGAGGGTTTGCCTGGATTACAGATAATCACTATATGAGAGTGTGAGGGTTTGGCTGGATCGAAAATAATCCCTGTTTATGAGTGTGAGGGTCTGGCTGGATTACACATAATCCCTGTATGAGAGTGTGAGGGTTTGGCTGGATTACAGATAATCCCTGTACAGGAGTGTGCGGGTTTGACTGGATCACAGATAATCTGTGTATAAAAGTGTGAGGGTTTGGCTGGATTACACATAATCCCTGTTTACCAGTGTGGGGGTTTGGCTGGATCATAGCAAATCACTGTATGAGAGTGTGAGGGTTAGGCTGGATTACAGATAATCCCTATAAAGAGTGTGAGTGTTTGGATGGATCACAGATAATCTGTGTATAAGAGTGTGAGGGTTTGGCTGGATCAAAGCAAGTCCCTGCATGAGAGTGTGAGGGTTTGGCTGGATCAAAGCAAGTCCCTGCATGAGAGTGTGAGGGTTTGGCTGGATTGCAGCTAACCCTTGCGTGGAAGCACGCGGGGTGCTGATGCAGTCCTGTAACTGAAGGGCGCTGGCTGGACGAGCAGCGCAGCTCAGAGAAGCCCGGTACCTCTCGTCCTCCGTGTCCACGGGCCGGCCGTCCTTCTCCCAGCTGATGACGGGCTCTGGAAGGCCGTGTATCTGGCACTGGAAGCGACACGCCCCCGCCTCCTCCGCCCGCACCGACTGGGGCTGAACGTGGAACTCCGCCATCGCTGAGGGAGCAGGAGAGGAACGGAGTGATGTCATCAGCACAGCTGTCACCCACGTCACCCTCCACGCTGTTAACTTTTGATCATGCCGCTACTTAAATCACAAATTCAATCATCGGAAACTCTAATCCTGACAATCCGGATCTGAGAATATGAATTTAACATCAGCAGTTAAAATGGAATCTATTATTATTGTTACTGTTGTTATTGCTGTTATTATTGTCGTTGTTCTTGATGCTGTTGTTGTAATTCTCATTATTATCATCATCATTGTAATCATAAATATTAAAATACCACAGCCTCATGCTGCAGACCCTGTGTGGGTGTTTGGAACAATGCCTGTTTCCTTTGCATGGAATGCAATTAATTTTTGTACAGGAGCAGCACCGGCAAAATTATGTGCATTAATTTCTCCAACGAATGAAGCAGAAACCTTGTTCTTCACCTCATACCGCCTCCATTGTGAAAATGCACCGACTTTGTTTAGACAACCTGAGAAAACGCAACAAATGAGCAACAGTGTAAACACAATCTCTGGGAATTGCTGTGTGATTAAACAATTATCAGCACGTCAGCCATCAGCCGCGCGGGTAAGCGGCTCCTCGTTACCGCCTCCCGCCGCACTCCTGCGGCGTGACGCGACGTGGCGGGGGGCGAGCGCGGGCCGTCCCGCTCGTACAGGCGCTTGGAGGGGGAGTGGGGTTTTAGGAGGGCGGCTCTCGCCCCGATCAGAGTTCGGGGCGCAGGCCAATTAGACCCCATTGTTCTCTGCGATTAAGCAGTGGCAAAGGGACAATGCCAGGTGGGAGCGGTTTATACTGACACTCCATCACACCCCCAAGATCCCCCCCACCTCCCCCACATGCCCACCTAAAAGAAAAGGGGGGGGGGGGGGGGGGGTGTGCCGGTAGCAGAATGGAGGGGGATGAAAATCAAATGTGTTAAAAAGATTTTGCTCACTTCACTCCTCTATTAAACCGTCAAACCCTCAAAAGCTCTGTCTTGTGTACCGGGCTTCAAAGGACACGATAAAGGCTCATTTTCCACTATTGTCAGCTTAGATTACACACACGGTGACCAATGTAAAAATCAGGAGCGTACAAGAGCACGAGCAAATGGCTCCCTGAATATTCGGTTGCTCTGACTACGAATGCGTGAAATTAAATTCAGAGATACTCTAAGCAGACAGATTGAAACAGTTTGACCAGTTAAGGCGTAGCAATCTTCTGAGGAAAATGCAAATATACGTACATATATGATCTCATTCAACAGAATCGCACGTATCTGTTCTCACACAAACTAAAAGCAGTCAGTGACTCGTGAGGGTCGGGCTGGGGGGCGGGGGGGCTTCTAACACAAACTCAAATTAGTGCAGAGGCCAGTCTCTTTCTCAGCTCTCCCACCATCCTCAACACAAGTGCACTTATTTAAATGTCAACCGTAATTAACTTGGACCAAGCAGGACTTATCTGAACACTCTTAGAATAACAAGAGGGACTAGGCCTCGTCCTTGTTGTTCTCCTCTGTTCTTTCCCAACTGACACATTTATTTAAGCAGAGCTTGGGCAACAATACCTTTTTTTTCAAGTTAAGTAAAAAAGATTTACAGAGCTTCTGCATTCACCAGACTGTTTTTGTGGCATGCTGTTTCGTTAGCCTTAATTCCAAGAGAAGGAGGGGAAATGCTACGCACAAATCCCATGGTGGGAACAGCAAATAGCGCGTTGATTTCTGGTCGATGCTTGAGCAGCGTAACTGACAAAGACGAAATTGTACCATGAATCTCCAGTCGGTTCAGTATATTGTTTAAGCCCAGGCTATTTCAAGTTTTATTTTAAATTAAAAAAAATGACACACCGACACGATTTCATTTAAAGCTGCCACATAAACATGCCTACATGTGCACCGCGATTCAAATTCAAATGACCTGATTTAAATTTCTTTCTAAAGCACAAAAGCGCACTTTATTAAGGCAAAGATGAAGGGGAAAAGCCCATACGGATACACAGACACCTACAATAGTGGCACATCTGACAAGCCTGACAAAGTGCGACCCGTAGCTGGAAATGTACCGATGCGAACACCTTGTCTGCTGAGTTTGTACAACTGGAGCGCCGTATTACCACTTCGCAGCTCAACAACCCGGCGCACAGATTCTGCACAGTGACAGGTGAGCCATCAGCGGAGACAAGTCCGGACGCGTCTCCTCATCTATCGGCAACACATCATTAGCGCAACAATTACTACTAACTGTGAGCCCGGTCCCCAATTAACTCGCTCACACCATTAGCCGCAGTTCCTTCCGTGATGGGCGATTTAAGCAAGGGAAGATGGGATCGGGCTCCTCCGTATCCAGGGAACGGACAGCACTCGGGACACTGTGTACCGAGACAGACTGCGGCGGAGACCGCGGCATCCGTATCGCCGGGTAGCCATCCATCTCTCTGCTTTCACCTTAATCGCACCGACTCCTTTCTTGTTATGCCCCCTGTCTCACTCTACCACGAAAGTCAGGGGAAATGGGCGAAAATCACAGGGGCGTGAAGAAAACGCGAAACGCCTGTCGCGACATTAAATGCTGCAGCTGTACGCAGCGCCTGCTGCATGCAGCCGACGCGGCGCTCAACCTGTTATCCGTGTTCCAGAAACATACGCGCAACGCACGCCCTCACACACAGTGCAGGTTGATCACAGGCGAGTTAATGTGCCAGCAGCAGGGCTTTCTCCTTTGAAAGTCCCAGTGGAACCGGTTTTATACTCCTTTTTATTATTCCTTACAGAGCGTCACTCTGCCAAGTGTTGGGAAACACTCGCACATCATTATAAATTGCCTGTTCGCAGCATGGCCCTGCAGTGTAAATTAAGCAGATCTAATTACGGGGAGGGAGAGGAGAGACACAGGGATCCATACGTTGGGAGCAGAGGAAGTGTGCTGCTTGGATGCAGCTGGCTTCCCAGTGACTACAAGCCACAGTGAGAAAGGGCTGTGATGGGGGAGGTGAAGGGGAAGTCTAAACTGACTACACACTGAGAGCACCTTACAGGCAGGCAGGTGAAGTGCTTTTCTACCTGCAGCTTTCGCCCCATTGGTTTTCCAGTCTTGAAAGGGGTCAAGTCTTTATATGACCTCAGACAAAGACCTGCTTTCCACAGGCCTTGAAGGAGCCTAGAGGGGGCTTTTCCAAGGGGCAACTGTGCTGGTGTTCAGTGGATAATGAACACCCACTGCAATCTCTAGGTCACGTTAAAATAACTCAGGTAAGCACACAGAAAGGCACTTGAGATGATTTCACCTGAAGCGAAATCTGGTGAATTTGCATGCCCACTACATGGAGGGCCAAATGACATATTTCACACATACAATCAGGCACTTGAAGGCCTGCACTCGTACAGGTGATCTATGTTTCCATCAGACGGGGACCAGAGCCTCCAGCCAAACCCCGGCAGCCTGATTCATTGGGGTGACAAAATTGATGGTGCTAGAGCGTCGTCGGAACATCGCTCCCGCTCTTAAACCCACTGTGGTGTGGTGAGGCTCCATCGAGTTAGCCATGCATTTCTCTCTGTTATTACTGCCCCCCCGAGCCTCCTCAGACCTGTGACATCATTGCGCCTTCCGTTGGAAGAGAACCGTTCCCCTCGCAGTAAGCGTGCATAATGGAAATGGTGCCCATAAATAATGCATGATGCTATTCCACTGTGAAGAGTCACCCTTCAGCGGGCTTTAAATAGGCACGCTGAAATACGATTTTCAGTAAAGCCACCCCAAAGATGGCCCTCTCGCGCTCCCTCTTTTTTTTTTAACCATACCTGGATGTGGTGTTCTAATCCCCCCTCCCGAGACGCGTGAGGTAAATCACGTGTTGATCTCGCCCCGGGCTCTGCCAGGCTACGCCTTTGGCTGGCGCCGGGCCTGGCTCCTCTTGGCCCGGCTCTTCGCTCTTTAACGGAGTGGCTCGTTAAAAAGAAAAAAAAAAAAAAACATGAGAGGGAGAAGCTAAAGCAGCCACGCTTGTACGCTAACACACCTCTCCACTAGAGACCTGGCGCTCCGCCCACGCTGCTCTTGGGAGAGTGGGGCCGGCACCTGTTGGCGGCAGGTCACAGTGTGGCGTGGGTACCGCTTGGGGTGGCTCTCTGTCACAGCTTCGGTCACAAGTGCTGAGGTGACAGGGACATGCATAGGAAAAGATGGCTGCCGAGGAAGGAGGCTTTGGGCTTTTGAAATGTGCTGCGGTTTTGGCTGACAGCAGCGCTGTTGTTGGTATAGTGGAGCTCTCTGCCCATGCACTGACTGGAAATTCCTCAGGAATCACTCAATGAATGAGCACAGTGAGCATCCTCTCATAGCCGCATGTGTGTGTGTGTGTGTGTGTGTGTGTGTCGTTGAAACTGACAGAAACCTGCAGAGATTCAGGTGCATTTTAGTGGGTTATAGTACACAACATTTTCCAAGAATTCAGTGTGTTTGCTATCACATGATGCAACAGTACAGCGGTGGTAATGGGTGAGCGATGGACAGAGAAGGCAGAGGCATTACCTTTAAATGGATAATGGTCCTGAGCCTGATTTTTATGGCAGTCGAGCTTGACAATTTCAGTAAGGACCACCGATCATCAGTGGTTGCCTTTCATTTAATGGTGTCTACTGTGGTAGCTTCACCTTTTGTGTTATTTCCACTGCATAATTTAAAACTTATTTGAGACATCCGATTTCATCACATAATTTTGATTACCACAAACAGATCAGTTTTGAACTTTGCTTCTTTTGCTATAACAAAAATGATGTGATGCAATGTCAACAGCTGAGCTACTTTATTCAAGTAAAAAAGAATAGGGTACTAACAGGTCCAACACTCCTCTATGAATACACATGCTGCAAACCATGCAGATAGATTGAAAAGGTTCAGGATACTTGCCAAACACCAGAAAGTTTTCTTACTGGCCATAACTTCAGTAAAGTAACAAACAGTGAACACCTTTATATGGAATGGCAAAAATGGCTGCCTTGCCCACAGCTTTGTCATTGAGTGCACAGGCTTTTCGGGTTCTGTATGGTGGAGTTGTGCATTCTCTGATGCTTTTCAGAGGGTGTTTTAGAGGGGGATCAGAGGACCAAATGATGGGCCTCTTCTTTAGAGTCTTGTCTCATGGGCTGAGGGGAACTTCAGACAAACTAATGCACCATTGAGAGTTCATATTGTAAACATCAAATGCGGTGGGGGCTGGTGTATGTTCGGCGGGAGAGAGAAGAAGAAGGTTAATTAGCAAACAGGCATAATAGCTTTTCTTAAGATGAAATGGAGCTGGAGAGGGTGGTGAGAAGATCTGTCACTCATTAAGCCATCTTCCTGTTGTAGCAGAACTGGGTGCACCCCACGCCCACACCCCTCCTTCACCCCAGAACAAAGACGCTGGGGTGTCTGTGCTCTATTACACCGTCCCCAGACCCGACATTGGGGGTGGGGTGGGGGTGGGGTGGGGGGGCGAGAAGACTGGCCCCTCAGCAAAGCCACTCTCGTACGCATCAGCATACTGATCTTAATTGCAAAGGGGTCTTTTCAAAAACAACAGATGCTGAAAATTAAGAGATTATTTAAATGACTGCGGGAGGAAAGGGCAGGGGAGGGGCAAAGAGCGGTAGGAGAAGAAAGGGGGTGAGGGGGAGTGCGAGGTTGCATATTCGTTCGAAATTAATTAGCAGGGCTGTTTTTTTGTCGTGGCTGTCTGTTGATATTTTGCCCCATTAAAAAAAAGCGTTTGCAAGTGTTTGCGAGCAAGGAAGCCTCACGTCACATCGGCAAACTTTAATACGTGGGAATACAACGTGGAGAGAGCCTTTTGTGTGTTTTAATGATTGGCTCCCGAAGAGCTGGGTGCTCATTAGAGCACTTCAAAAAGCAGCGTTAATAATTAGAAAACTCTACATGGATTGTGGTAACCGGCATCCAAGAGGGCCGGCCTTCCTCTCCTGACGTCCCACCTCCTGCCGGAGCCATAGTTTCCCAGGAGCTCCTTCCCCATGTCCCACAAGCCCAGAGCTGCCCGCGGAACGGCGCTCAGAAACTATACCGCTGCCTCCGTTCGGTTAGGACCTCATTTGTTTCGTGTTGTGCAAAGCCTTTTACCCCACAGTCTCAGCCTCGAGAGGGACTCGAACCCTCAACCCAGAGAACGGGGACGTGTTTGCCGCCCCCTTACTCTGATGTGATACAGGTTCACGCTTGGGTTTCCTGAAAAATGAAAAGAGCAACCGGTGAACTAGCTGATGAAGGCCTGCGTGCTGCAATCGCGCGGGGACGCGAGCCTCAAAACGAGCCTTGGCCACGAACTTGAAGTGCGTTCCATTAAAAATGCCTGGCTTTGTACTTCCAGTAATTGAGCCCGGACTCGATCTGCATAAGATCAAACGCATTCAAACAACAGGGACTCGACGCCGGATAAAAACATCTCCTGCTACATCCCCTCCCTCTCTCAACAACACGGGGCTGCTTAGCGCTACGACAAAGATACTCTTTCTTCTGCTTCAAAACAAACAGGGAAAGGCTTCACTCTGCGGTGCAGTGGAGCATCATGGGTCTGGAGGCCGTTCCAAACAGAGCGGAAGGCCTTCACAGCACTGGAATCCTCAGTCTGCTAATTCTGCTGATGGTCCGGAATTCACTTGAAAGAACCTGATCTCTTCTTAACCTGTCCCCTCCCCTTGAGGCCCCCCTCCCCGCGCACCCACCCAAATTACCCCCTTATTAAAGGCTTTGCGCCGTGATTGCACCGGATGCGCCGTGTGTGGATCTGGCTTTGGCGACTGACGGTGTCCTTGGCCTGTAATTTGAGCAGCGACCGACCGGGCCGGTGAAGAGGGAGCTCTCTGGAGTTAATGGGCTTCCCCGGCCCCTTCGCTCCGCCCTGCCCGGCGCAGAGAGCTGTCCGAGCAGCAGCGCTGTGAAGGGACCTGCTGAAGCTGAAACACTGCCGTGCCCTGCCAGGGAGAGGGAGAGAGGGGCAGAGAGAACGAGGGAAAGAGAGATGGAGAAGAGGGACAGACAGGGGGCGAGAGGGACAGAGAGAGAAAGATGGATGGAGAAGCAGGAGAGACAGTGGGCAAGAGGGGGTGGAAAGAGAGAGCGGAAGAGGGATGGAGAAGCAGGACGGAGGGACAGTGAAAAAGGGACTGAGGGAGTGAGAAAGGGGGAGAAAGAAGGATCCAGAAGTAGAGAGGGAGGGAGGGACAGAGGGAGACAGAAAGAAGAAAGAGGGAGACAGGGAAAGAGGGGGAGAGAGGAGATGGCGGGAGAGAGAAAGAAGGAGCGATAGAAGGAGACGGAGGAGGGAAGAGAAAGGGAAGAAGGAGACATGATAGAGAGAGGGAGGGGGAGAGAGAAGGAGGGGGGGAGGCAGAGAGGCAGAAGGAAAGAGGCGGAGAGAGAAAGAGAGGTGGAGAGAAAAGAAGCCAGGGGGAGATAGGGATAGAGTGAGAGAGGAAATGTGACAGAATGAAAGAGCGAGTGGAGGAGGGACAGAGAGAGGTAAAGAGAGGACACCTGGGGGATTGGGGATTTTAATTAGCACGTACGTACATGTTGCATGCTCTATGCGTAATTAGCTCTGATTTGACAAGTATAAAACCATGATCACTGTTATTCTTAAAAAAAAAAAAACGTATGTGATGAAAGGTAAACACAATACAATCAGTGTTTTCGACGCAGAGCCGTTTTGTCACGTGCGCCCTCCTTTTGAGGCTGCCCCTGGCACAATCACAAGGACTTAGCCTCACCGCTACATGCGCTTATCAGACAACACACAAATCTGGTGTCCTGGTATCCTGCTGCAACAACTCGCACAACAGAGCCTGCTTTGTCCCCAGATCGTCTGCATTATAGTGTGTGTGTGTGTGTGTGTGTGTGTGTGTGTGTGTGTGCACGTGTGCTCGTACCCACACAGTCCGTCACGGCGTCTGTGTGCAAGCATTCCTCTGCGCATAGAACCTCCAGCTCCCTTTCACAACAAAGCCTGGTGCTAACATCAATCCCCCCTCACACCTTCAAAGCTATCTCTACTTAATTATCATCATTATTATTCTAATTTTTTCCTGTTCCTACAGTCTTCGCAGCCTTGATTTACCTTCGCCAGGGCAGTAATTTATTCAGAAGGCTATAGAGTGGCATAACTAATGTACCCTAAAATAGATTTCCCAATCACCCTCTATCTCGTCTCCTGAACAGAAAATAATTTCTAGAACCGATTGTTGGTGGAGGGGACCATACAGATTGCCATTATCCAGTTGCCCTCGGCCATACATCTAATTATAACGCCAATAGAGTTTGATACAACCGGCCGCTTTAGAATTTAAATGATTGGCTTTTTCTCCCCTCTCCTGTCAGTAGGTGAGGTCATGTCCACATGAATAGAAGCCATCTCTCATTCACCTCTCCGCAGAGGAACGTCGCCTCTGCAAAAAAAAAAAGGAAAGAAAGAGGGGACCTTTGAGAAGTGCCGTTTTCTGTCCCGTTCTTTTGTGGAGTTTGAAATATTGAAAACATTACAGGGCATCTGGGGAGATATTCCATTTAAATTCAAATGGAAGTGCCATTACAGACCCACTTTTTTCCCCCTCGCTTTATTTTTGTGCCCTTCTGGTTTGTCACACCGCGAAATTAAAGGCCTACATTCTGCGCAGCGATAAACCGCCTCTGTTTTGAATAACAAAGTGGACGGACATTTGGCATTGCAAATCTCCCTGGGCCAAAGACCAATTACTTCCACTCCATTAGGGCGCAACTGTTGAAATCCATCCTCGCGCACACGGCATAACCTTTTATTTACCCAGCGCTGGCTGTCTGGGCTCACTGCTACGGCCCCCGACGCTGTTTTGAGAACCGCGAAACAGTAACAGAGAGACACAGCCAAAAAGCCTGGTATGTCAAAATCAACAGCTGCCAGAACTGGCATGTTAGAAGTACACTTCAACGCATGTATGTAATCTAAGCTCAGTGTCGCTGACCCTGTGAGGTGGTAATGAACTTGACCGTGGCTTCACGATGCGAACGAGATGCCGGGAGGGGAGAGGGAGAGAGGGAGGAAGAGAAAGGGGGGGGGGGGCGGCTGTGAATGGGAGGTGACGGATGGCCTCACATCTGGCAGCCCCGCGTCCCCCTCTGAATGGAGGCTGGGCGGGCCGGCTCCAGCACGCTCCAGTGCACCCACAGGAGGGACGCGCATTCGGGACCGGGGGGACGCGGCCGCGTAAATCACCCCCACGCACACAAAAGGGGCCTTTCGGCGCTCCTCCGGCCATGGGTCCCGGGAGCCGGGAGGGGGAGGGGGGATCTGCGCGCACCCCAGAGAGTGGCTGCCAGGTCACTGTGGGCACAAGCCATGTGTCACTGCCACTGTCAGCGGGGGTGGGAGGGGGTGAGGGGGGGCAGGCAGTCACGGGGGTGTGGTGAAGACGCTATATACACTGCATCACATTCATTCTCCTGGCCATCTGTCCGCCGCTCCCATCTCAGTCAGAAGGAGCCTCTGGACCAACAACTGTGACCAGAAACTGCTGTCAGGCGGGATTGAATAAAAACGGCTTTAAAATGCTGCCGTGGCAACTCGGGGCCCAAAATCCCAGGGAACTGCACACGTTTTCAGGTGTGTCCTGCAGAAATGAATAGATGGGCTTTGCGAGTGATGGATCAGATGTGTTGCGTTGACTCTTGTCAATATGAGAGCGCGGGGCCTCGCTCGGTTTCCCCGTGATTTCTCCCTGCTATGCCGAACGCCACTCTATATTCTCTCTCCCGCACTGATTAAACCTTCATCCATATTAATGGCCTTCTAGGGAGATGTGAAAGAGACTGAATAAGTGAGACAGAGGGAGTGACTGAGTGAGTGATGGCGGAGGGGAGGGGGGGGTGAGGAGGAGAAGGAGGGAGGGAAAGGAGGGAGGAAGGAAGGAGGGAGTCTTGTTGTTATGGCTCCCTCTCCCTTTTCGCTCTCCGTGACGACATGCTGGTGCGATGCGCACCTTCCCGCCCTCCGCCGTGAGACCCGGCTCTCCCTGCCTCCCCGGCCCACCCAGATTCACGCTCCGCCTGCAGTCCGTCGTGTTTACGCATCGGCACCGCCGCAAGGCGCGAGGGTACCTCTGCAAGCAGAGTAAAACCCGGGGAAGGTGTTTCTGCGGCTGTAACATTTACATTCACCAATTAGCCTCGCGAGGACAGCCGATCCACCAGTGTGCTCGCCCTGTACAGCTAATCACCTTCCCTGGGGTCTGTTTTCTGATAATTATTGACTTTTTTTTGCAGAAAATGGGGAATTTACTTTCAGTTCTAATTAGATATGCTTCTTAAATGAAGGCCAAAGGTAAACGACTGCTGATTTTTTTTAAAAAAAAAGCTCTTTAGGAAGTGCTGCATCAGGGTGGCTGCTGCTTCCAGCCACGCCCTCTGATGCAGTAACAATAGAGAGGACGTGTCTGCTACTTGGACTCAGAAGGTATTCTGCCAGCCTTGGGAATTTCAGCACTCTGACCCTCGCCGCCCCCCCGCCCGGCCCCCCCTCCACTGGAGCGAGAGCTTGGCACAGACGCTGCGTCCATGGCTCTGGTGGTGCCCATATGCGATTGGCGCTGCAGCCATGCTCGCTGGTGCCCCCCCCCCCCCCGCATTATACTGGCTAGGCCAGCATTGTAGCGAGCAGGCACCAAACCTGCATCATGTTAATGCCGTACATTGCCTGGTCCGTGACTGCTACCGACGCAGGGCACTCTGTATTCCTGGCTCCGGTTCTCCTTCACTGGAACAACAGTGCGTAACGTACCGTGCCCTTCCGTGAGGCCACGGGCTTTAAATGTAAACTCCTGCAAGGATCAGTTCTGAGTCGGCTCACGCGTCTTTTCACAGAAGCGTAGATTTTTTCTCTGTTTTTTGCTTCAGAAATACAGCGACAGCAAACGCATCCGCTCTGAATATAAACGCGAACTCGAGAGGTGAGAACCGACAGTGCAGCCCCCCGCGCTAAAGCCAGGGGATCAATCTGCGGAAGGACAGCATTAACAGACTGAAATCACAATCTGCCTAGAGAGTGCTTATGGCCTCGGGTTTGCCGATTTCGAGGAAATTCCGTTTCCCGGAGACAAGCTTGAAAACAACCTATGCTCCCGGCACGCACACACACACACGCACACACACACACACACACACACACACACACACACATACACATGCGCACTCACACACTGAGAGACCCTTCCCTGCTCTGTCGACGCTACTGACAGTAGTAATGGTTTTTTTTTTCCCCTTCTCCTTTTCTCTGTGTAAGCCAACTGGCACCCACTCAAGGGAATTTTTCAGCCTGAATTGCTGCCATTAATCACAATCTAAAGCACACTGTGCCATCACGTGTGTGGCAAGCAAGGGATGCCTTACTGGGGGCAATGGAAATCGGAGACAGGGAGGAAGAGAGGGTGAGAGATAGAGGGGGAGGGAGGGACAGAGGCTGGGAGGAAGTGCGAGAGAGGGGATGCTGCAGGGTAAAAACCCGAACGCTCGCGCGTCCTAGTACAGTGCTGGGGCGCTGGCATTCTCCTTCCAGGCAGATAAAAGGGCGCTAAATTCGGGATTAGGACCTGGAGAACAACAAAAGCCCAGATGCCACACATGTCAGATCACATACTACGATATGAGCTCAATTACTGGAGGAGAGACCCCATTACATCAATCACAGGGAGGCAGGCAGACAGAGGGGGCGAAGGGGGCCCTTTAATATTTCAACAAAAACAAAAAAACAGCCGCCTTCCAGGAACCACGAGCGCAAATGCAACTCTCTCCGAGGAGAGATGTCACGGCCAAAAATGTGACAAGAAACGATAATAAACACATGCTTTATATACAAGCCTTCCTGGAAAAGGAACTGAATCAGTTCTGTACAGAACTGGATGGAACATCACATTTTGCTTGCAGGTGACCCAAGCTGTCAGAGACAAAGCCGCAGACAGACGAGAGACAGGACAGGAACCTCCGGGGGACGGGGGGCGGGGTGGGGGGCGTTCTCCGCTGGACAGACGGGGGGCCGAGTACAGTAGGAGAGAAAGAGGCGACGTCCCGCTCCCCTCTCCCCAGGGGACCCTCCCGCCGCGATGGTGTCGGGACCTCCGCATCACGTCCTCACGAGACAGCTGGCAGTTGGGTGGCCATTCTTCTCTTTTCTCCCCGGCCCCCCAGCCACCAGCTGACTCTGGCCACCAGGGAAATCACTGCTCCCTCAGATACCCCCCCCCACGCACCACTCCCTCGCAACCCCCCCACCTCCTAAACTAATCCATATGAATTCATGCTAATGCATGCCACCTCCTGCCCCGTGCTCCGTCTCTCTCTCTCCATCGCTCGCCCGCGCACGTAAGCGCACAGCCCCGCAGCGAGGGGTCCGGGCCTGCCTCTGCATCGCCACGCTCCCAGCGGGGGGGCGGGGCACACGGAAAATAATAAAGGAACTGAAAATGAGATGAGCAGGGGCCCCTCCTAAGCCGCTCTTCACCGTGTCTCTGTGTGTCCTGCGTGACCAGGAGCAGAAGCCAAATAATCTCCTCTCCTCCGGCGCGGCTGTGAAACAGACAGCAGAGAATGAGAGGGGAGCTGTACGCGCGGCTCGCTTGCGTGAATGATACTGTGAATGATACAGTGACTGATCTGTGAATGATAACACGCGTGCTGTAGCTCGGGGAACGGAGGTGCAGTCCAGGCTGCGTGAGCCAAAGCTCCCAGTACTGCCAGTGCGATGTCCCGATTATGAAACTGGGCTCGCAACCAGGGGGTTGCAGGACTGAATCCCGGATGTGGCAAAGCGGAGGTACCTCTGGGTAAGGCACTTAACCTGGAATGCTTCGGTAAGCATCCAGCTGCATAAACGGATGGCATGTAAAACATCACCTCACTCACTGTTAGGGGTCCAAATCGATGAACAGCTTCTATTCTGCAGCTTTGGAGTTCTGGTGTTGCTGATAACGAACCTGTTTTTGGGGGGTCACAGCTGTGCTGATTTTCCAGGTCTGAAACACCGAGCACATTGAACGCACGGTCGACTGCGTTCGTAATTGATCCAACCATTTAATTAAGGGTTAGGGTGGAACATTACCAGCACAGGCGCCTACAGTTGCCTACCCCCGATCTATGCTAATCTTAACAGTTCACCAGGGTGATGAGCCCACATTCTATTACATCACGCCACAAATCAGACTGATCGCTGCTGTGCGATAAAAACGCGTTTTTCAGTTATTTAGATTAAAACTGTACTTTATTTGCAACTGCTAATTACAACAGAGCTCAGCACTGCAGAGAAAGCTGACCCAGGAACAGCTGTCAATCCACAATCCTCAGGGAAAAGCCATTTAAAAAGCCATTTAATACAGCGCAGTGAATCATGGATTCGCTCAAATTTTTACGTCCTGTTTTTTTATCTCAGCATTTTTCTGACGCTCTTTGGCAGCCTGGCATCTGGTAGGGTGGCTGTGCATGACACCCCTTCGCTTGGTGGGAACCGGGAGGTACTCCACCATGGCTTTCCCCGATCTGCAGCGCACTGTATGGTTACATGATTTTGGTGCCTGGCACCTGTGTTTCCCCCTGTCCTCTTCTCACGCTAAGCTCCCCCTCAGGTGACTCTCAGGTCACATGTCCAAAACGCAAATGTAACACCGGCGCATGCAGGCGCTCCTGTGTTATCCCGTTCCCCTTTTACATTACCGGCCGTGCTGGAGAGCGGCGAGGGTCAAACCAGCGCTCTCGCTAAAGCTTTCCCGACTCCTCCCGTTCTCACAAAGACGGGCTGCTCCCACGTGTTTGCCGGGCGGACCGCGAGTCCGAGGGCCGGTCAGAGCGTGCTCGGGAAGCGGCCGCCGAACGCCGGTTACGTAGCGCTTCATAAAACGACCCCGCAAAAAACCGGCCCCCTTGAAACCGAAGCTTGCTCGTCTGAGGCCAGGCCTGAGGTGACCCCCGGCACGCGCCCTCCTCCCCCCCACTTAAGGTGATAGACGGCTTTCAGAACAAACGGGACAATTACTAGCTCTGCAGCAATGAGAGACAGTAACGATCCCCTGGGTCGCCGACTTGTTCGTTTTCAAATATTGCCTTGGAGTGGGCGAGCTATTACCCTGACAATGATGTGTGTGCTGCTTCCTCTCCCGGGCTGTGAAAACGCTGAAATGAAATGGTGTGGCCCTAACACTTGCTGAGGCGCACTGACTATATATAAATAATGACACTAAAGGCCTGGGGTCAGACAATGGATATAAATTCTCTATAAAACGAATGAAAGAGTGCGGGCCTGACACATCAGTGAAACCACAAGAAGCATTTATAAGCCTCTTCTATCTGTTACTTGAGTCTGTGGGCTCCCTAATGCCCTATAGAAACCAATATTTATCATTAGCACAGAGGATACACTCCATTTAGTCACAGTTACAGCTTCATTTCCTAACTATAAGTCTTGAACAGATTTGCGCGCATGTGTCACTTTGAGTAAAGACACTCTAGTCAGCCACAGTGACTGATGGAACCAGGGATGTTAGGAAAAGACTCTTTCGCTGTGCGTTGCCGAAGATCACCTGTGTTCAATCAGATACACTGTAACGCACAGGCGAGCTCTTGAAATGTAAATGCTGGATTCGAAACAAAAGCACAACGCTCAGCGTTACTGTCACGTTGCTGGAACGTTCCCCCCAGTTCAGGGGCTGGCACTCCACAACCATTGAGGTCGTTATCCGAGATCATCGAGGACCCATAACAATATCACGCTCCATATTTTATATCGGTGTGCTCTCCACTTAAATACTGTTTGTTAATGGATTAATATGGAAAGACTGGCTCGGAAGCTCAGAGGTCTGAGTGCTGCTGGTGTGATGGGGATCCGGGGAACAGAGGAGGGACTTGCATTGCTGCCCGTGCCACACCTCTGTGTTATTATGGATAAGGCTTTCTCTCCTCCCCTGAGCTCAGAGAATGAGACACACACACACACACACACACACACACACACACACACACACACACTGTCGCCAGCGCCTAACCCCCTCAGTGCCCGCACAGACGGATGCAGGAGGACTGCAGACCGCGGGGGTAACGGCGTTGTTCCCCGCGCAGAATCCCCCTGCCTACATTCCAGCCCAGCGACTTCATCTAATTGGTTCCTGAGGAATTCCATTTCAGCCCCAGGCAGCCTGCTCCACATACAAAAAAATCTGACTGGCTTTTAACCCTGTCTAATTCAGGTGCATTATCCCGATGTGACAGAGAAGCCAATCACAGGGAGAAAAAAAAAAAGCAAACACAAGAATCCTTCCCCCCTCTCTCCCCCCCTCCCTCACCGCCCCTCACGGCGTCTCCTTTGTTAGTCTCCGGGTTTGCACAGCACAATGTCAGCTCCCGAATTTCACGATTTTTCACAGCCTGCTTACTAAAAAAAAACAAATGAATGCCTGAACACACGATACCAACAAATTACAAATGCACAAACACATAATTAATGTATAGGCATCTTACGTCAGAAAACATGATTTTTGTACAGACGAAGTGACGATTTGGTTTTTTACAAGTTGTTAGGCTTTACGAGGCATTCCCCCCCCCACCCCCCCGTTTTCGAGCGAGCGCGGAATGGGGCGGCCGCACCGTCGACCCTCAACCTGATCTGTATATAAAAGGGCGGCCGGGCGCGATCTCCCCCGCACAGCTGAGCCGTTCAGTCAGCCCGGAGAAATGTTAAACCGTTGAAACAGATCTCTAGTGACAGCGTGACAAATCAATGTTTTTCTCCCCCCCCCACCCCCGCGCATGCGAGCGTGTGTTTGCTTTGCTCGGGCCTTCGCGCAATTCCGACCGCCGGTGACCGGCGTTTCGGAGAAGGGGTCGGGGGGTGGGCGGGTGGGCCGGGGCGTCTTTCCTTCACTGCCAAAGCCAAGGTCACAGCCACTGCCCTGGGGCCATGGGAGAGGGGGGGTGGGGGAGGTGGGGGTTGGGGGGCTGGGAGAGAGAGAGACAGAGAAAGAGAGTGAAAGGAGGAGGGGTTTTGGGGGAGATTGGAAAGAGGGAGGGGTATTCTGCCCCAGTGCACTCACAAAGGTCACTGCTTCCCTAGCTGGCCCATCCCCCCCCTTCACCATCCCAACCTGACCTACAACCCCACCATCTTTGAGTCAACAGAGAGGGAGAGAGAGCGAGAGAGAGAGAATGAGAGAGAGAGAGAGGGCTAGGGTGTGGGCAGGGGGGTGTGTGCGGGAGTGGTGGCAGAAAGGGAAAAACCCAAAGAAAACAGAGAGGCAAAAAAAATGACAAAAGGAGGCCTCCGTCTAGTCAGCCAGTCAGCGGAGAATGGCGATCTGCACATCCTCACAAAGACACGCCGCCAAACCGCGGGTACATCTCAACATCACTGCGCTCCGCTCCCAGTGAATGGACAGATCACCACACAATTCCCCTCAATAATCACATCAGCACTCCGGGGCGCTTTGTGTGAGGGGAAGGGACTAAGGGAGATGGGGTGTGGGTGGGGGGGCGTGGGGGGACCGACGGGGGTCTTCCGTCAGATTAGAGTTGTCCGCCGCCCGTCACGTTGGCAGGGCTTTGTCCCCTGATTCCATACGGTGGGTGGTGGGTTGTTGGGGGAGGGGGTCTGAACCAGCAGGCCCCGTTTTTGCTGTGTCCATTGCATAAACAGCGCGCCTCTCTTTTGGGCCGGGTGGAAGTGTGAAAGGACAGGGGGGTCCGAGGAGCGACACCCTTCCCTTCGGCCGTTCTGCTCCCAGCCCCTCCGGAGGGGAGGAGAGGGACAGGGAGACAGGAAGAGGGAGGTTTTATAGGTGGATGGCGCTGCCCTTGTAAAAGTTTTTAACTGCGGTATTTGGCCGTAAAGGCGCCGTTAAGTGTAGTCAAGCGCGATGACGGGGCAGCGGCGAGGGGCGTTTTTATGAAGGTGCTGGCACAGAGAGTTGGCGGGACTCTGAAGGAGACATTGCGTCACACGGACACACACCAGTGCAATAAACACCCTAACGCTGAGATGCTAACGCAGGGAGATACTGAGGCGTGGACTCGTAGGGCCGAGGTCACACAGACAGGCACGCTCACAAACACACATGCGCGCCCATGACCAGACACAGAGACGAACAGACGTGGACAAAGAAACAGCCACATGGACACACACACACACACGCAGCACAAAGAGGGAGACAGACATATGGAAGCAGTGTCACAGAGCAGACACTGACACGGTCCGACGCAGACAAACACAAACACACACAGAGCAGTTAAAAAAAAAAAAAAACTCCAGACACCAGACTGCAGACACCGAGTGGTGAAAAGGTGTCCCGCCTCCGTCTCACCTCTGACCCTTGTCTTTGCCCTGTCCCCTCTGATCTCTGACCTCTATTACTCAGGAATCCCCACACATGAGCCCTAAAACCTGGGGCGGGGGGTGGTGGCTGGGGGGGGGGGGTTCCAGGCCCCCTTTTCATTCGTTTGTTTGAAAAAGGCAGGGGTGGTCCTGAGACATCCGGACTCAGGCAGAATTAATTAACAGAATACACCCCCCAAGTGCCTCCCACGACCTCCCCAGTAACACCCCCTGACTCCGCAGAGGAAAAATCCCCCACCACAATGGGGCTGAATTTTAATATGGGCCGACAACACAGCTGTATGCAAGGGCTCTGATTCCACGGTCAAGGTTAGCCGACTGGGCTCAACAACGGACAGCCAGCTCAACCGTGTGGACAGCTGCTTTTTTTCTCTTGAAGGGGGCATATTTTCTGTCAAATCATACTCACCTAATTTTTAAACAGACCCAAGCTCTGTGGCCACTCCTATACCACCACTGTGCCAGCACATAAATCCAGTGCATTATACACAAGGGTAAATACTTTGGTGCGCTTTTCTCCAAGCAGCAGGTACATTTTTGTAGAGTCAGTGCTAAAAACGTCCAAACAGACCCAGCCCCTGTGGCTACACATCTTGCCAGTATGGCATCCAGTCAATGTGGATGTGAGAGGATGCCGGTAAAAAGTGCGTTTGAGTAATAATAACAAAAAATGACTCTAAACCTTGCAAATGACATATTCACTGCAAATCTTTTTTTTGCACCCATCACCCCATTCCTCTCGGATGGAGAGAGGGACGGATGAATTGAGTGACAGAATAGCATCCCCGGAATGAACGCATCCCCGGCTTCGCACCCGTTGAAAAGGACGATGAGATCCGGTCTCTACCTGTTTACACCAGGGCAGCTGAGCCCCCCGGATGCCGCCGTGCGCCGGCTCGTGTTTCCGCGACGACCCTGTCACAACAGCCCCGCCGACTCCGGCGGGAGAGCCGTGAATGGCGCTAAAAAGGGGAGATGCAGCTGGATCTGGGCATTGTCTAATTGCTCAGCTCCGAGGAAGGGGCCTTTCTCCTTGTTAGTTTTGAGTCGCTGCTGTCGCTGGCCAATTGCCAGCACTTCACTCGGCGCTCCGTCAAAAGAACAGTCACTCCACGCCGGAAATGCACTGCCTCGCAGCCGCGATTGTGTGCACAGGCACTCTAAACAAAAGGCCACTTGTGTTTATATCGCTATAAAAAGATATCGGCAAGATTGCCGGGTTCGGTGCATGCGGAGGTTGCGGTGAATGCGAGATGTGTGTGCATGTGTGTATGAGTGTGTGATTGTGTGTGTGTGTGTGTGTGTGCACGCGTGCGTGTATGTGTGTGTCTGTGTAGGCACACGGCTGTGCAATCATGCAGCGTAGCAGCAAAGATCCTCGTTCCTGCTCCAGGCGGCACAAAAACATGGCTTCCCTCTGACATCTTTTGGCACATTTCAAAACACGCTGGCTCAAAGCTCCAGGGTCTAGCGAGCTGTTGCGGTTGAACGTTTCTATGTGCGTCTGCAGTCACTGTCTTTACCGAAGTGCAAGCGAGGGCATTTTTTAGCATACGGAAAAAGCGTTTCTGATTCAGTGCCACTTTGTTTGTAGCTTAAATAGTTTAACGTACACACGGGGCTCCCCAGGACAATTAGCGGAGGCATTCTATTTTTTTGTCCTTGAAAATCCTCCTGCAGCCTCCCCTAATGTGCTTTAATTTATCTGTTTAACACAAATTGGTGTTAACAGCACATTACATGTAATCCCCTCCAGCGACGAGGCTGAGCCCAGCAGCACAGGGCGGAGGACCCAGCCACTCTCTGCTGCCACAAACACGCTGGCCGAGCACAGGGGTGGGGGGGGGGAGGGGGTATTTACACCGCTGATATCGTCTCCTGCCAGCCACTGTGATCGAGCGCTCTGAGATGAGACGAATCCCAGACCCCACCCCACCGGCCGTTAAGCTACCGTGACAGGGACAGTCCACCATTTTGGAATTCATTAAGAACAATTTATTCTACAGCCCAGTCCAAGGCAATGGACAATGCTTTGCCAGGAGAGCATTTGAGGGCTTGGGGCTCTCTGGCTCTGAGCTGATTAGATGAACCCAGACCCTCTGCTCCTGTGGGCTCCGCCAGCCTTGCTGGCCCGTGGGATGAGATCCCCCTCCCCGCGGACACCGTCCGTGTGTCTCCCTCGTCTGCGCAGATAATTGCCCAGTGCTGCCGCTCAGTGCCGCAGCCCGGCCTTCGGAAATGAGGCTGTGATCTCACATCTGATTCACAGGAACACGGAGACTTGGCCCGTTTTCTGAGGAAAGCGTCCAATGAATTTGCTTGATGTATGTGAACAGCATCGCAGAATTAGAGTGATATCACCCACTGCTGCCTTTCATACCTCATTCACTCAGAATATAGGCCTTTATATAGAAGAGACCTATGGTAAGGCCCATATATAGAATATATGGCCCTTACATAGGTCTACATTTTTAATAAAATAAAAACTATAGCAGTTTACATTATTCTATTACCCGTGTATATGGACCAGTTTTACTGATAGACAATTGTTATTTGGATATAACAGTAGTGTTCAGGCAGGGATTCAATCCTGCTACCTACTGGTTAGTGTAGTTCCCTACTGCTAGACTCGGTTGCTGCCCTTTAGTGCTGCCATCACACCTGTTCACACTGGGGAAAAAAGGACAGCTCCGGTCAAGGTCTGGTAAGGTCTGAACAGCTAGCATTACAAACATTACAGGTTAATATTTACTGAGACACATGCATTGCATGTATTGCACAAGGGGACAGAAGTATTTCCCTACAGTGGATTGAAACAGGCAGTCTTAAGGTAAGTCACTTCAGGTAAGTTCTTTGCCTGTGGTGTAACATTGCATGTCTGCGCTAATGCGAGAATACGGCTCCATATCGCGTCCTGGGAATGACTCTATTACAACAGAGACGCACCCATCTTCCTGTGTGCGCCGCGCGAGAGGAAATATATATGCAAAACAGCATAATGCTGTAGCACAGCGCTGAGGAGAACGAGCCGACTTATCTCTCGATAACAGAGGCAGCGGCTCTAAGCAGATTGCAGATATAAATCCAGGAGAGCAGCAACCTGAAGACACGCGGCGAGCCTCAGCGCCTGGGAATGTGGTGTCCGCCGAAACCGTCCCCACTCTGAGGAGCTGCTTAATCTGACCGCGCTTTAATTACACCGGCCAATCCGGGGAGGTGAGGGAGGGGGGCAGCGCTGGCCACAGGCGGCTACAAAAAAACGGACGCTTCCTCTTCCGCTCCCACACGACACGGCGGAAAGGATGCTGTCATTTGGTGGAACAAAGGGAGGAGAGAGAGAGGCCAGGGGCGAGAGGAAAACGGGCAATAAGCACGTCAGCGACGGCGTGGCGGATTTCCCATTTCCGCACGTCGAGGAGAACCGCGGGAATTGGTAAAGCAGGCTCCTGTACGCACCTGCTGACAGAAGGAGTCACAGAGCCGCTCTGCCTCCAATCAATGGCTCCCCGTGAGAGAAACCCCATCCGACCCGGAGACTGCGCCAAAAAATCAATCCCTAATGGCCTGCTCTGCTCAGAGAGACGCCTCAAGCGCAGGCGGCTGGGGTTGTGCTGGGTTAAGTGCGAGCGGCACTGCAGAAGCAGATGAGGCTCGGTGCTTCCCCCACCTTTGCTGACGGACTTGGACTACGAAATAGCTGGACACTACACCGACTGACTCAAGTTCAAGGAGCCTTTGACTGAAATTTTGGAGCCTCCACCAGAGCCCGTATCTGTTCAAAGAGCAGAACCTCAGTTATGTCACCTTGTCACCTGTGCTTTAATGGTAAATCTCCCTGGGCCGGGTCGGGGGAGGTCTCAGGGCCATGCTCTACAGACCGGGCAATCCCCACACTGGCTGGGCGCCTGCTGGCAGGACTTGTGCATCTGCGTCCAGGAATGACACAAGCCCTACTTCTGAACATGCGGTCAGAGGCCACACAGAGGCAGTAAGTCCTGATAGGAGAGAGGGAGAGAGAGGGAGATGGAGAACAGGAGAGAGAGAAGGAAGGGAGGGCAAGAGAGAAAGGGAGAGTGAGGTAGAGGGAGAGGGGGTGATGGAGAGAGAGGGAGATGGAGAAAGGGAGAGAGGGAAGGAGAGGAAGGGAGGGAGAGAGAGTGGGAGACAGAGGGAGAGGAAGAGAGGGTTATGGAGGGAGAGGGAGAAGGAGAAAGGGGGAGAGAGAGAGAGAGGGAGAGGGGGATGTAGGGAGAGAGAGACAGAGGTAAAGAGATACTTCTGAGTGAAGGCCAGCAGCATGCAGCCCCGCTCTCTGCAACAGCTCTGGAATGCTAGCGGTGTTCCCTGCGCTGAAACAGCATTCCAGGAATTCCACTGTCACTGATAAATCAGAACTGTGGGAAAAGGCCAAACTAGGATGCCAGCATACTTTCCCTCTGCCCGAGGAACAACACATCTGTTTGCTTTAGCATCCATCACAGGTTGACTTAGCAGCGATGCATGAAACAGGCACCTCCACTGACACAACGTCCCCATCCTTCCCTGCTTAATAAATCCAGCCTGCCTGTCTGAGGCGGGATCTGTCTGTGTGCTTTGCTGAGGATGTTCGGTGTGTGTGAATGTCTGACAGTGTTTAATGCTGGAGTACCCCCCCCCCCGCCCACCCTTCCCTGCACTTGAGAAGGGGAAGGGAAGCGTGTTTGGGAGGCACGTCCAGTGCGGGTCGCGGCCCAGCCCGTGGCGGCCCAGCCCCCGGCTCTTAACCGCGGCCCTCTCCCGTCCCCTCTCTCTCGTTTCCTGCCCGCAGCGTGTTCCCATTCTATTGTGACGGTCCCCTGACCTGAGAGGATCTGTCACTGAGCTCGGTGACAGCGGGAAGTGTGAGACTCGGCTTCAAAGGCCTGTAATGAGCGGAGGCCGCGAGGCTGGAGAGAGTGGGGGGGGGGAAGGGGTACAGGGGGGTGGGGTTCTCGAGACGGACAAAGGAGGCCGGGGAGAGATGGACAGGCATGTGATTCAGTCGGGGAGGTTGGGGAGGGGGGAGGGGGGAGGGGTTTATGGTTTGTGAAGAGGAGGCCTGCTGAGAGCTGCCCCTCCAACCGGGCCGTGGAATGTCACCTCGCCCCACACACACCCCCCTGCCCTCCCCCTACCCGCCCCCCGCCCCCTAGCCCCCATTGCCTTTCCCCCAATACGCACAACAACCTAAAACCTGGCAGTGCTTTGATGCTTATATGTCAACATGACCTCCGCCTTGAACATAAATACACAGATCGTGTAGTTTACGCATGTGACATACAGGTTTTTTCTTTCACTCTTTAAACACTTTCCCCCAGTGACCGACGTTCAAATGGAAAAGCAAACACGTTCCACATGGACACATATCACAGTGACCGAATGAAAAGAGAAGGTCTGGTAAACATTTTACTGGACAAATGACCTTCAGAGGGAAGTGTGACATCTCTCTCTAGAAATCTTTATCTGTGGCACTTAAACGGAAACCCCCCACCTTCCTGCTCTCCTTTCATCTCCGACAGCTCCTCCGCGTTCCGGTTTCAGCTCTCATTTGATGGCAGAACACCTTTCAAACTGGGAAGGAAATTCACAAGTCATCGGCATAATTAGATAGTAAAAACGTGTCGTTTGAAATATTGGGGCGAAACTTTACTGTGGGCTTTCCCAGGTTTCTCCCTTGGTAAAGAAATGGGGGCTAGTTTTCTCGAGCTGATTTTATTTACCGATTAGCGTAGCCATTTCACCTTCTGCATCTCTTTTTCCCTCCTCTGGATCGAACGGCACCCCTCCAAACTTCCCCCCGAGTTCCCCAGGTCAATTACAGCCTTACGCTCTGACGAGAATGCCGGGCGAAAAAAAATTACAACTTAACAAAGCTTAAACTCTTTCCAATTAATGTTTAAGAATGGGACCAAAGCTTGTCCTTTCGATTGATCGCAAAGGCCGCTTGGTACGGGGGGCTTTTATGATTAGTTGCTTGGTGACGGGGCCTGCGCGGGAATAAAGGCCGGAGCATCAGTAAATCGCCGGCTCGGCCCACTGTACAACTCCCGTAATTCATTGAAATGATAAAAAGCTTCCTGAGTCTAAGCTAATGAGGAGCTCTGAGGGAAAGAAAAGGAGGGGAGAGGCCGAGAGCAAAGCCATCAAAGACATAACATTTACAAAAATAAGTGTTTCCTGGACGGCCCGGCGATTCACCGAGCCCACGGGGGACCCCGCGTTACATCAGCTCCCAGCCGCGATCCCACAAAAAAAATGGCAGACAAGCAAATAAGAAGCGCAATTTATGGTCCAGGGGGTGGGGGGGCTTTCTTTATCCGAGGGGGGCTGTAAAGAGCCTTCGCTAATCGTAGCACCCTTTGGATGGCCGCTGTGGCCAGCGCTGCGGTATTGCAGGCAGTCTGTAATAGCGCAAATTACCTTAAAGTACAAATTGAGCATGAGCACTGACACTGACAAATACATTACACCCTCGTGTCCCCCTCCCTCCAAAAAAAGAAACAAAAAGGAGCCTTTGATCTTTAGAAGGCTGAGAGAGGATCTATATTTCACCTCACTTAAGGGGAAAAGGACCCCCCGCCCCACCCTACCCCTCCAAAATACCCCTCTATTGGTCGGACATGAAAGAATAAAAGAGGGCTGAAACTGTTCAAAATGCTCTCATATGCTAAACTGCTCTGATTGGAGGGCGGCCATTAGAGCGGTCCCTGACTCAAGGCATTGCAGAGGGACATAATTCAGTGTGTTATCACCACCACTGCATGTTTCTCCCTGTCCTCCTCATATATTTACATGCAGCCTACGTGTGTATGTACACGTATGTGCAATTTCTTTTAAAAAACAGACCATGCAATTTCCACATTAAGCCCCGTGTTATACTAGTTTATAACTGAAAATGAGATATAGCTGCATGACAAATTAAACCAAATAGCATGTAGTATAATTCCCACAATGTTCTCAGCCAGAGCAGAGGTGGCTTGCACGTGTGTGGGTGTGTGAGCAGTGCAAGCGTGCGAGCAGGTCTCCTTTGTCGTGAGTCAAAATGGCTGCGCGTTAAGGAGCTGCACCTACCCGGAATCCCCTTCCATCACCCGGAGCATCCAGCTGGAGCAGCAGCTCCATGACTGGACGGCCAGCTGCTACACATGGGGGATTAGGTTTAGTTAAAGGGGCAATCCATCACTAAAAATACAGGGGATCAGAGACTACTCCTCCGCTAATCCCCTCCAAGCCTCTAGGGGCTCTACCTTGGGGAGGGGGTGGTCCGCCAGAGCCCTCCGCCCTTGCCTCCTTAATGGCATCCCTTTGTTGCAGAGCATGCCGGATTGGAGGCTGGTACAGCAAGCGGGGATAAAAGGGAAAGTAACACAGAGAGAAAGGGACGCATCATGAAGCCACTGCTGGTGTTTTCAGGCTTCAGAGGATGGGCTGTCAGTCCCGAGATCTCACCCACTTTCACATCCTTGTAGTCGCCCGACCGCGTGTGACATGCCTCCGACACTCATCAGCACGCAGCCGTCACCCCAATTCCCGCCTCCGGGTGCCGCGTGAGTCGTGCCGTGGGGGGGGGTTACAGAGCGGGGGACACCGCTCTATTCTTCCCACCTGCAGCTCCAATACATGGAGAGAATGAGGGTGAGAGAGAAATCTCACTTCCTTCACCCAAAGCCCCCCATCGCCCCGCCATCGCACCAGAAGATGATCGCTCACTCGATTCCAATCTAACACGTTTCTCCTCGTGCCCACGCCGGGGTGTCGGGAGGGGAGCACCTCGCACCCTCTCCCTCCCCGGCAGCCTTCCAGGAAGAAACGGTGGGAGGGACGCCGTGAGGAACTGACGGCAGGGAGGAAAGACCCTGACTGACTGCTTTTAAAAAGGAAATATGGATTTCGCTTCATGTGATAACAATACCCAGGGCGCTCTTTACAAGGCCCTCGCAGCGCGTAACGATTCGCAGATCAAACCGCGTCGGAAGCGGCGCATCTTCGGGCACTATTAAAGGGTCATCGATTGCAGCTGGGAGGAGGAGGAGGAGCTCGGAGTGCCGAGGCACAGGCTGGCATGGTAGTAGGTGCCCGGAGGAAGCAACGGAGAGGGAGGCCAAAAAGTGGTCTTCGCAGAAGAAGGAGGCAGTAATTTGTGGAGCTCGGTGTGGCACAGATGAGGCACACGTGATTTTGGAAACTTGGCTGTGAGCTTTTCTTCCTTCTTCCCCTCCTGTGACTTACTTTTGCCTAGAGGGCTGGTGTCCTGCTGCCACAGATAACAGATTAAGGAGTCGATAAGGGAGAGGCTGAGCTTCGAGCTCATCATCTCTGTCGCTCAGTACGCGGCTGCTGACTCCCTTGGCCAAGCATCGGCATGCAAAGCACACGCAGACATGACGCCAGGCCCCGCCCTCAGACCCCGCCCCCACCCCCACGTCAGGGAGGCCGTGGACACGCTCGAGAGGACAGCCTACTTGAAGCGCCGGTCATGTGGCTCATTAGGACAGAGCCCATTCAGAAAGCCCTGGCACAGGGGTCAGGGGGTCAGGGGGTGAGAATGCAACCTTCAAACCATCTGTAATCTTTAGGCTCTGATCAATATGAGTCACAAGACAGGGGTCATCCATTAAGCTGCCCCGAGAACAAAAAAAAACAAGCAAAGACCCGCATGATCTTCTGCTCCCAGGAAAGGCCAGAACTGAAACGACAGCCATGTGGGAAAAGTTCAGAAAAAGGCTTTCACTCCACTGCAACTGAGACACTTTTTGTGTAATCAAAATGCAAAAATCAAAACTCATCCTCATTACAATGCGATTTCCATGTATCACATGAAATTAGAAAAAGGTGCCCTATTTTATATTAAACATGGGAAAATGAAACACACATGGTCAGGGACTACATCCAAAAAATTAAACAAATGTATTCACAGAAAACACCCAGAGCTTACGTGTGTGGAGTGATACACTGGAGCAGGGCAAAACAACCATATTTACCATCAAGGAGAGCCTCCATGGAGCCCTCCCCCCTCTCCCTTCAATCCAACTCAGTAAACTCCCATCTTATCTTACATCTGAGCAATCAAGCAAAGGGAAGCTCTCCACCTTCACAAACAAAGCCAACGATTCCCCTCCCAAGCCCCTCTCCCCAAAGCCCTCTGTAGATGTACATTAACTGTAATTCATACTGGATTTGCTCCACATGGTGACTCGGGATTAAAATGGCATCTCCGGCTTTGTGTCACACATAGAATACTCACATATTCACTAGACATTGTGTATTATGTTACTTTACCTCCAGTCCTTGTGCTTGATTTTTAGCTATCCATACTCGGGCTTGCATGTTCTACAGCTCTAATTCGCACTGTCTAAGGGTACCTGTCTAATTAATATGACACTGGTTCCATAAAGACAGAGAGTTTTGACGTACAGTGACACAGTGACAAAAGACATCAGCGTGTTAATTTTATCGCACCCACTCTCTCATCAGCGGCACACGCTGAGCACCTTAGCAGGGGAGGGTCTCTGCCTCAGCACTGGCAGCGATCGCCCACTCGGAGCCATGTACACCCACAGAAAGTTAATCTGTTACAAATTCTCTCTTATTAGCATCCACCAGAGCTCATCTGCACATTCTGCAACCTAAATGTTAATGGAATCAAACGGCGATCTGATTCACCCCACCGTCGGCCCGATGCGTAATGCAAACACCACTAACATTGATATTATGAATCACTGCGATTATGCCATTATAAACAGTACCATTACCATTGCTGGCGGAGACCCAAGCACGCGGCAAGCTGAACGTGGGCCCGGTTACCGAAAATCCTCCGACCGGGGACCGGACGTTACCGCCGCTTAACTTCGACATTACTCGTAACTCGTGAGGGGGGGGGAGCGTATGATATTCCCCAATGTGAAAATCTGAAAGGTGCTCAAAAATGTAGCTATAGCCTGACCTTTTGAGAAAGGCTCCCTGGAGAGATTTTAAAAGGCTTCCTGTGTCCGGCGGCACCGCTGTGCAGGATTGACTGTGTTTTTTTTTCTCTGCAGGTCGTGGCGGGGGGGGTGGGTGTGGGGGGATGGGGTTTGTGTGGTGGGGGGAGCGTGGGGGGGACCTCTACAGAGCGCGCAGCCACCGCCATCTCACAAAGAGCGGCACACGGAGTCCGCACAACAGCACAGCAGAGAGCTGTCCACATACAGAGCGGGAGCCCCGTCCCTATGCCCTAGTCTATTAGCGGCCGCCGAGGCTCGCGGGGAGGTTTCTGAAGCGGTTAGCGGCGAGATCCGTCAAACTGGGGGTTCGGCCACACCTGTACGCGCCCGCCGCCAGTCGCCCCCACACGTTAGCGCGTGTCGCCGTGTGCGCGGAAGGGTTTCTGTGGGGGACGGGGGAGGGAGGGGGAGGGGCCGCGAAGACAAACGATTCTTCCTCCACGGTGCCCTTGTGCGCAGCCACGCCATCAATAACAAAACTCACGGCCGGCCGATTCAAACACCGTTGCTTCACGATGTGGGCGGGGATTTTTTTACGGTGGGTTCTGGATGTTGACCTTCGCATCGCATTCCAGGTGGAGCCAGTGGGGAACATGGTTATTTTGGCTGTGCGCATTCATTCAATTGTTTTGCACCTTTTTAGGGGAGCTGTCTGATTGAACAGCTCCTTACATACCTTAAACACCAATGGGGAAACAAGTTGCATTCCATTATATTCAAAACCAGGCATGCTACATGACTGTGGTATGGAAACCCAATGCAACAACTGCAGCCATCATGAGTGAGCGGACACAGGCAAATTCTAGTTTAACAGCAGAGACAGAAACTCAACAGAGGCCCACATTGGGCAGGTGCAGCCAACAGTTCCCTTAACTTAAGTGGGTTTCCCTTGATGTCCATGCACAGGTGATGTCATACTTCCTGTCTCTGGGATCCCGTTGTGGTTTTTGTACTGTCACGGAGTCAAACCAGAGAGCTCACATAACACATGCTCATTGGGGAGTTAACGCCCCGCACCTGGCATTAACAACAGCATTAACAACCATCCTTCTGACCCCCTCCTCCGATTTAATCCTTTTTGTTCGCCAGCATGGGCACAGGGTGGTTCCGTCACTTCCCAGGAGCCGAACAGCTGATGCTGAGACAGTGGGGGGGGGGGTGGGGGGGGGGGGAGAGGAGGCGTCTGTGAGGGGATCTGCTTGGCACATGTTAAACTGGGTCCGCGTCACTCTCTCATGTGTCATGTAATGTTCCCTTTTATACTGGGAATTCCATTCAATAACACACTGGTACAGTGTGTGTGTGGTTTTTTGTGAGAATACACTTATGCGTGTGTTTATGCAGATCGGCGCTGTAAGAAGCTGGGGGAAGGCCGCGATGTGGAAGAGTAGATCGTATCCAGCACACCACAGCTCTGTTTCACTCCCCCATCTTCTGAAAGCTGCCAGGATAAATCAACAGACCGATAGGCAGGCTGACAGGGAGACGGGAATTCAGATGGATAGATAGATGGATGCAAGCGGAGAGAGAGGGAGGGAGAGAGAGGGAGAGGCGAGACATTCCTTGTTTCCCGGTTCTGATGAGAATAATGATATACCGTTCTCGGCTACCCGGAGAGAATATGCGGTAATGACTCTAAAGAATTTAAGGAGCCAGATTGGGAGTCCTTTGTGTCTATACCGCAGGTGCAGTGTGCGCAAAATGAACGGGAGAAATATGTTTCCGGCACTGAAACCCAGTGAGGGGTCCACCAGCGACAATCTGAGCTCCCTGCTGCCTTGGCACCGGCAGTTAGACCATCCCAACATGGAGAAAATTACCAAACTCAGCTTGAGCTCCAAGCATGAAGACTGAGGCAGGACTTGCATAGTGCAGCACTGCTCTGAGCACGGATTAAGTCCTACCCACTAATTAAATACGAGGCCGAGGGACCAACCCCCACACCCCCCACACTCACACATTATTTGGTTCATCCCAAAATAATTTGCTCCAATTTGCACCTTCATCACCCCCCCCATGTCCTTAAATCTTATTACCCCAGCCAGTCAAGGCTCCCGCTACCAAAGCCGCTTACTCCAGAGCAGACCGTCGGCAGACTTAACCAAACTCACATGATCGTCATTTGGCAGAGGCCTGAGGTCAGAGGTCTAAGACTCGGCTAATCAAACTCGGAGCGACAAGCAGGATATGAAATACGGCAATGGCGATTCGGGAAAAGGTACACTGGCTGGATACGGTAAACTGTGACACGCCCGTGCGTTAGCCACCAGGTGCCTTTGGCAGGTGTGTTCCACAGAGCCAACACTGTACCTCTCCTTTACTCTAAATCTTGGCTCGAGTGTAAAATTCTGAACTGTATTCATGTATGTGTTCACACTAAATGACGTAAGTCACTTTGCTTAATGGGTATCAATTAAATGACAAAACAACAACAATAATAACTTACAATAATAATAATAACTTACAGTAACAACAATAATAACAGAAGTATAATCTTTCTCATTTGCAACACCTACAGGAGCATCAATATCTCTGTTCATGTAACACAGCATCTACACATCTAGTAAAGAGGCACCCAGGTGAGGAAAGGAAGTGACGTAATGAAAAAGGAAGCCATTCTTGTCAGCAGTGCACCTGACGGCGGCAGGGTTACTTACTGGCAGCCTGCACCCGCGCCTTGCGGCTCACCACCAGCCCGAAGGAGTTCTGGGCCACGCACTCGTAGTCGCCCTCGTCCGAGGAGCCGTCCGACTTGGTCTGCTGGAAGCGGCCGATTAGCAGCGAGCCGTTGGCGAACATGGCGTAGTTGTGGTCCTCGGACAGGGGCGCGCCGTTCCTCCGCCACTGCGTGGTGATGGGTGGGATGCCGTCCACCTGGCAGTGGAGCATGAGGGGCTGCTCCTGCACCGCGATGATGTCACTGGGCTCCAGAGTGAAGGACAGCTCTGACCCACATGTCACGCCTGCAGACAGGGACACGCATTCATGTACAATTGGTTAGTGTTCATCAAACACACGCACACACACACACACTCGCGCACACACACTCACGCACACACACAGGGCACACACAAATACGAGCGTGCACACACACACACACACACACAGATGTATACTTTCACTTTCCAACAATTTGATCTTCTAAGTACTTACATACTATGCCTGCTATCTTACATACCCAAATATAAGAAACAAACAACAATACAATTTTCCTATATTTCCAACAGAGGCAAAGGAATATCACTACCTCACATTTTACCTTCGCAGCCTTTTCAACAAGCAGTTTGAAAGCCAGACACACGTTTAAGGACTGGTTGTAGAGAACAGCTGGGCTTCATATTGATTTTACTCAAGGCAACAGCAAAAACGTCATGCTCGCTTGCAACGCGGAGCAACACGACACCTGCACATCGCCGTTTCCCCCACCGTGTTGCCATGTCCACTGTTGCTAGGTGCCCTGTGCCATAGCAACAAAACGAGCTATTTATTTGTTGCATTAATTGTCTGGAATTTTAATCAAATTGGTACGGCCTCCTCTGATTGCCCTGACTGGCTGTGCTTCGCTGGTTTAGCACAAGCTGCATCCCACTCAGTAACTCCCAGCGCAACAAGCATGGCACATTTTTCACTGTTTAGTGCTTTCCCTCGCCCCGAACACGCGTGCACGAGGTCACGGCTGAGAGCCGGGAGAGACGCCGATTATGCAATTGTCTCTGTTTCTTGCTTCCACCTTGAAGCCTCCTTGCTTTGTGACTCGTAAAACGGAGCTCAGCTGGTGTTTGTGGACTTTAAAGGCTCGTTGCTCCCTGCCACAGAGCTGTAAAAAACATTAACTTTGGAGATCTGGTGGTGGAAACTAAACCCTCAGATCTGGCTGCGAAAGGCCAGCGTGAAACTTTTGAATCTCCTTTATGGAGCGCAGACTTTGCTCTCAAGGTTGAGAGAAGGGGCGAGGCCGTGCCCTCCCGGCCAATCCCTGAGCTCCATGGAGAACCGTGGCTTTAAGCCACTTTTAGATCTCCGCTCCCGCCGGGAGATATCAGGAAATTTTCTCCCATCCTGCTCTCTGCTGACATTTTAGCCGAATGGAAATGTATCGAAGTTTCACCTGCCAGCGTCAGATCAGGGAAAAGGTAGCTAGTTCTCCCTCTCGCACCCTCGGACTGTCCGTCATCCCTATCTTGTTTGCTCTTTACCTCAGTCGGGGTCAAACGGCCGTGTTAAAGCTCAACCCGACAAATGCTTAACACCCAACTGCTACCCTGCCTGAGAGGACACCCATATCCCTGTGTCCATAAACCCCTTCCCATTTAAAATACGCTCAGCTGCTCTGTGTGAGGATGATATGGAATGGCCTTTACTGTTAACAGTATTGTGCTTGACAATACCTTTCATAACAGTTGTTATTCAATCTGATGCGGCGGCTGTGGTTAAAAAAAGACATGAGGAAAAACAGGAGGTGGAGGGGTGTCAGGTAAACAGGCCGATAAAAACAGAGAGCTTTGTAGACCCTCCTGCGCCCCCCCGAACCCCACCCCCTCACGGTGTCCGGTTTCAGCTGCTGATGGACAGAGTACTTTATAGGCCATGCTTCTGGCCCTGGAATCTATCTGGACCCAAAGGGGTGGGGTGGGAGGAGGGGGTCAGCGGAGAGACTATGGCGATTGGGGGGCGGGGGTACCTCTGGCGTCATCGCTCACATTCCAGCTCAGAAATACCCCCCTTTAGATGGAGTGCAGGAATGCACTGACATGTCCATCACCGGAGATCGCACAACAACGACAAACAAACCTCTCCTGGCTGCAGCTATTTCTCCGTTTCTCTCTCCCTCTGTCCCTCTCTCTCCTTCCTCAAACCAGGTCTGTGAATAAAAGACTCATTTTACCCACATGCACTGACTGCAACCCCCCCTTAAAAAGTAAAAGGAGAAGTGGAAAGAACTGGAACAGTCCGTCCTTTGTGGCCGTCCAGAGGGTCAGGCTCATTTTAATAATGTCGCCCTCACGGGGGGCAAAGGTCAGCTCGTGTTTCCGTGGCGCTGACCCGAGCTCCGCGGGCGCTCCCCGCGTTGTCCCGCTCCCACAAAGCACGAGTGTCCGGCTCAGGAAACTGGTGTCAGCGGGCGCGGCTGTCGGCAAGCAAGCAGCACCCCAAGGGGTCGCCGCTGCTGTCCGCATGCTCCGTGTTTGGGGGAAAAACAAAAACGAAGCTCGCGAAACTGCTCACGGGATGCTGGGTGATTTCGGACACAAATGAGGCATTATGGGATAGGGAAATGTTTCGAGGCGGTCTCGTTAATGCACACACTTGTTCCTCTGCGCGACCTCCGCATACCGCTGCTTGTTTAATGCTCAGCTTTTAAAAATGTCACGGAACATTAATCGCTCCTATCAGGCATCAGAGAGCCAGAACAGAGCACAACGTAACCGGTGTTCCGCAGATGTGGTTTAAGCAAACAAACTCAATATATGAAAAAGTCAGACATGTAAGTACTGGTTACATAACGCTTACATATGACTTCTATGTAAGTATCATACAGGCACACATGTGTAATTACTTCAAGAGTGACGGGTAGCCAAAGTACACACTAAGCACTGAGTAGACAGTGAACTAAAAGAAAGAGGTGACATTGTGTAGTGGTTAAGAACTGTCTGTAAACCAAAGGTTGCATGGTTGAATCCTATGGGCCATTCCTGTTTAAGCCTTGAGAAAGCTGAATTAAAGTGAATATCAAGCTGTGTAACTGGATATGTTAAAAAAGAAGGCACCCTGAGAAATGGCATCTGCTACATAAAAAATAATATTTCAGTAGGAGTAGTAATAATAATAATAATGATAATAATAATGTCTAGTGCTTGCATTTGTAATTGCACAGATACTAGGGAAGTGTGATGTTAAGTGTTACCTATAAATTGCACAGAAAGCAATTTGTATCTTCGCCTGCCCTATTCAAGGATGTATTTCAGTATAAGGAGCATCTGCTGTCTGCTGGGAGAGCTCAATGCAGAGCTTAAGAGGACCACAGTGTGAGTCTGGTCTTAGGCGATATGAAGTTCACTAAATAAAGATGCATGACACTTTACAGTAGAGGCTGCGCAGTACAGCAGGATCTCCATGTGTATTTTAAAGTATTGCTGCTGTCTCCCAAGCCTTGGCTCATCTGACAAGGTCAGACCTCTGCTAGCTCTGTAGCTACACTGATGACGGATATTGATCCCTGCACAGTACATTGCTCCCACCTGAACAAGCCCTGCCTTCACTGGGCAATTCCAAAAATATGATTTGAGTTTTTTTTTTTTTCCTTGAAAGATCTTACAAGAGGAGAGACATCAGTTATGAGAAATGAGAAGAAGTGAGGGGTGCTTAAAAACCACAGGTGATACACACCACAGCCACAGCCGCCCCCTCTCCCTCTAGATGTGTGTTTTGAGTCAGCGGCAACCCTCCCTGAGTGAGCTCGGAATCTAGGGCAGCCAGACTGCCGCAGACAGCACCAATCAGAGAGAGAGACGCCGCACTCTGAGGAGAGGATCCGACTTCTTTAATGCCACCTTCAAAAAGTGCTGCGCGTTCTGAAGATCTGCCAAAGGAGCGCAATCTGAGGTTGGATCTGGATTAAAAAAAAAGGAAGGAAGGGTTGCCAGCTCTGCGCGCTTCCTCAGGTTTTGGATGACCCTCGTGCACGGGAGTCTGACGGACAGAAATAGACTGGCTCTTTTTGAGCGCCTCACGCCCGATGACATCCGATTCGAGTCCTGCACGGCTGTCGGGTGATGGGAGGATGCGGAGTTCAAGTAGGGCTCAGCTGCTGCCGATGGAAAAACGATGCCCTTTCCACACCGAACAATGCACTCGTTCTCTTTCGCGCAGAAGAATCTGAGATGCGTTTTTTAATGAGTTCGTTTACGTTAGGCTAATCCATTTTGCGACTCCGAGGTGACGTAAGCCTCGGATCAGATCAGGCACTTAAAACTTTAAATCTCCTCTAACTCGAGCGCCACTCGCGGCATTTACAAGATCTTATAAAACAAGCGGTCCGCATAAAAGCGAGCTAGCCGCCGGGCGCTTGATCCGAGCCGATGGCGGTCAAGTTCTACGCACAGCTTGGCACGAACGCAGCACGCCGGCGATATGATGGAGCAACGCGCCCCCCCACAATCACATCACCCCCTCGGTCTGAACGGCGGGCCAACCACTTCCTTCACCCTGCCTCCGCGGAAGCCTAATAAACACGCCTGTCCTGTCCCATCTTGATTTAAATTCATTTTTATAAGCCGCTATAGTGCGTCTGCTTGCTGCTGTCGGCTTAATAGGCTTTTCACTGTCTTGTGTCATGACTGGAAAGAACGGTAGTAAATTCCTTTCCGTAAGCACAGCTCACTTTATATACTTAAACATCCCCTCACTCATGAATGTATTCATGCCCATCTGATCCATGTGAACACTTCGGCTTTACTATGGGGGAAATGCTTTTAGAGACATGTTTTTGATAACAGCCAATCATCAGCAGTGACTTACAGCCCCCCCCCCCCCCCCCCCCCCCCCCCCCCACTGCCCCCTTCCACTCCACTCTCCTTCTCCACCTCTGATTCGTCATTCCTTTATCTAATGAATCAATCAGTATGTTTAATTGAATCTCTGGGGGATATTTGTGCTTCTATACGTTATAGTATGTGTGGGCATCCATGCACACATGTCACAGATTGCTCTTGTCAACAATGCTTGTCTTTTTCGCTCCAGATACCGAGGGCTGTTTACTATGATGAAGTGCCCATTATATTGTCAGCACATGTTCATTTCCCATCATGCCCTCTGCCCCCCATGTCTCTGAAGGGTAGAAGTCAGGGGTACCCACAGTGAATTCCGCCTTTCAGAGCACTACAGCGGTCTGCAATAGTGCAATCAAAGGATTAAGGACTAGGGCTCTCGACATGGGTCCTCTCCCTTCCACTCATGACACAGGGATCTGTGTTTTTAGGATTTTGTCCAGTTTTGATTCAGCACCACACACAAAACAGGCTGAAATGAACAGCCTTTATCTGATGGCTTTTTCTAGAAAATAAGGCCCAACCAGCCTTTTTGATCAGCCACTGCATGTTTAGCAGAATCTAAGGACACCCAAGGTCAAACTTCAGGCCCACGGTGGTTGAAAGGAAAAAGGCTGGTAACCTAATGGCAATAAAACGGTCGGGTGTTAGACTAACCTTGCAACGATGTAACAACCTGATGACCGAGCTTCACGCTATGCTCTCAGACGTCAGATGTAAAGTTCTGAGGCATAAAGCTGGCAAGGATGTGACAATATCAAAACAATACATCAAAGTAAATTTAGGCTATATAAAAACAAGGCAAAGCTGAAGCAGGGACGTTAATCTGTGCCAAATGTGCACAAATCTGCACCAGTTTCATAAAACCTCTTTACAATCTACCAAAATAAGAAATACATCAAACATGGATTGCATGTTTTTTAACTTTCATCCTTGTCTTTGCATGGAATGGCAATTCAAAGCATGCTTTTATTGTTATTGAGCTTGTCCAAATATTTTTGGGTATTGGATCAAACATCAACTAGTCATCTCATTGTGGTCATGACATACAGACTATGGAACCACATGAATCCTACAGATCATGCTAGTACCAGGGATAAAAAACTTTCTAATCTATGCACACAGATAACAAATTAGGCTGAATCAAGTGTTGTTTTTAACTCTTACAGATTTAATTGTGAAATATCACATCTTGTTTTCAAAAACAGCTAGCTTACACACTGAGCAATAAAAACAGGTAAAACTAAAATTCACTACTAAAGCTTATGGACAGAACAAACTGTGGTTAAAACAGACATCTGACAGACTGAGTTATTAGGAGGGGAGGGTAACTAAAAATCAGAAATCAAATGCTCTCATGCACTTCAGCTTTTCCTACTTGATTCCGAACTTAAGTCTAAATCTGTGCCTGATATTGATTTTGCAAGGATTACTACTGAACTGGAAGTGGAATAAAAATAACTGGAGGTGTCAGGACACATCAACCCTTTCCAGTCATTAAGGAAAGGGCCTGAGGACCGACCTCCTGTCCCACTGAGGCACAGCAGCTGCTTGAGCTAGCCTCTTATCTTCTCTCAGTGGTCTTCCTGTTCGGCTCCTGTCCAACGAGGCTTTGAATGGCACCCATAAATTGCAAAAACAAAAAAAAAAAAACCACTCCACCCGGGTGCAAGGTTTATTCAAAAAAATCTGAACTATTTGAAATATTTAACAAGAGAGACGTCCTTTCCGCTGAAAACCATAAATCCTCTGAACTCCCTCGCCACACTTTAACTTGTCGTTAGAGATTTTTGCACCACACCAGACCCCTTTAAAAAGATCATTAGTCATTGACATGCACTCCAATAAATAAAAAAAAAACAAGAAATCCAAGGGCAACAATTCTCCTGCAGTCTATTATAGGCACCTTGTAATAATCGCCATGGCGAACACATTCTGTATCCAAATCCCAAACATGATTATAAAGGCTACAGTGGGTTTCTTACAGGACACAAATATCCTGGCGAGGGTATTATATCTTTGGTCCACAGTGGGAAGTGGGGCCTCGCGTTGGGAGACAAAACTGTCAATCACGCAGAACAAAGGACACAAGGAAATTAAAAAAAAAAAAAAAAAACGAGGAAAGGGACTGTCTTGACGCTCAGTCTTAACACATATTCTCTCCAGCAGACGGTAAGCTCTGTGTTTTTTTTTCCTCTCCTGAGCACAATGCAAAATCAGATTACACAAAGAATCACAGTCACAGCTCAGTCTCTGACAGTTACATGAACGCTCTGAAATGGTTCATCTGACAGAGGGACCGCAACTTAATTTAATTTACTGAAAACAAATATAGTGCACGAGCACATGCCCTGTATATTTCTATAATAAATTATTATTTATTATCGCTATAAATGTTGTGTTCTCCAGGGCAGAAAAGCTGTGTGAGAGTCACAGTTGCTATTGGTTTACCCATCTGGATGAGATCAGTTCATGCTAGTTTGCCTGTCAAAGATAGTGTCCCACAGAACAATGACATCTACAAATTAAGAATTTCTAAAAAAAAAAAAAAAAGATAAATAAATAAATTCACAGTTTACACTAAATGCAAACATGGCAATATACAATTTGAAGTATGTTTTCGGCCACTGTTCCTCTTTCAGAGTACAGTAAATGTGTCAAATGACAGCAGCACATTAAATACAGGGAAGGCAGCTGGTAAATCAGTGGTTTTAGGAAACTACCCACAGAGGGCACGGCGACTGTTAAGCGCTGGAGACTGAGGAGCACCTTGCCATCTTTTACGACACATTCAACACAGTTTATTTTCTTCCCAGCAGAAACACGTAGCGAGCCAAAGGAAGTTACACATGGTCTATTTTAAGTGTCCAGTATATTGATGAGAAGAAAGCCCGTAACCTATTTATCAAGGTAAGTTATACTATTGTAGTTCATCAGCAGATAATGTTGCGAATTCACTTAACAGTGCTTTTGCACTTTTCTGTTACACCCTTTATGAGCTTCCTCTCTCTTTGTAGAGAATACACAACTTAAGAAGTTGATCACAGACCTCCCTTTACAGAAGCGTTATTATTGTCAGTTTTTATCATTATTGCGATTCTGGTGATGACGTAATCGTCATCATTATTACTACTTGCGTTATTTGTAGTAGTGGTATCACCGGCAGCATGGTAATATGACGATTTTAATATTTGCAATATTATTGGTTGATGAAGCACAAAGCACTGCGAGACACTGGTCTCTACAATCTATCAATCACAGCCGATAGTACTTTTAGGTTACTAGCACACCATTGACCATACACACAATAAACACGGTATGCTGAAGAAAGCGGGCAGGCTATTCACTCTGCCTCTACTGTGCGCGATTCAATATTAAAACAGCAGGCTACTTTACGCCTGTTCCACAAGAACACTGAAGAAATCCGCATGAGATGTGCAGTGCCAATGCAAAATATCGACGTTGAGCTGGGTGATGCGAGCCCATGTTACGCTTAGCGGTATTGACATAATAACATACGATAGAGCAAACCCGCATTAAACACGCATACCACTACACGTGGCTACTGACAATAACACAGAATAATAATACACGCGGATTCCGGACCCATAAACACTAACAAGATGAAAGCGTTCCCTTCAGCCACATGCAGCAACACACAACATGCCACACTGTACGACAGAGGTCAGCAAGTTAATGATCGGTCGTGCACAGCCTTTACTCTTAAGCAAATCCCAACAAAAAGAGATGCCTGCTGCATATATGCACACATAGTATAGCTGAACCCGCTCAGTAGCGCGCACGCTCCCAGAGTCCAGAATAACAGTACTGAACAAACATCACTTAGCAAATAAAGAGTCTTTTCAGGAATCTTTGTCACATGAATTCCTGCATGGCCAAGTTCATGGTCATGCGAGGTGGTCAGCGCGATGCCGTAGCAGCCATGCATGTCCGCAGCGCCAGTTATTCGATAGGAGGGCAAAAAGACGGCACAGTTCCAGAGAGGTGTAACCCAAATCGCAAGAGCAGTGTTAATGATATCAATAATTACTCACCAACTAAAGCGCTCAGGAGTAATCCAAGTAAGCGTGAAAGTAAGCAGCGCCTTCTGGTAGCCATTTAAGCACTTAGAAAATACTATGAGGCTTGGAAAAAAACAAAGCGAGGCGAAAGAAAGAAAGCAGTTAGCTAGCTCTTCATGTTCCGAGCTACAACAATTGGTGGCTCGCGGGGGTCGAACATGCTTGCGCCATTTTGCACATCTATCAGGAATCTGTCAGCATCTCGCGCTCTCACTCGCTCGCCCTCTCCCTCTCTCTCTCTCTCTCTCTCCCTCTCTCTCGCTCCCCCTCTCTCTCCCCCTCTCTCCTACAAACACACGTTCTCGGTGCTGCCTTTTTCAACAACCATTCAGTTCCCTCTCTCTCCCTCAACCTCACCCTCACCTTCTGCTTCTCTCCTCCCACCACCTCTTTCGCCGTCTATTTTTTTTTTCTGAGGCTGCACTTGGGGAACAAAAGATCTAACCCCTCTCAAGACAAACGCAGGGTATATCGGTAACTTTGTTATGATCTCCACAGGTGTAAAAAAAAATGATAATACATATACACAAAAACGTTATCTGGGTATGGCAACAGTCACGCCGCCTATTAGCTGATTGGAACGGTGTAATGAACACAACAGATAAATCTGTCAAAACGTACGCATAGACAACAACAACAATAACAACAACAACAACAAAAATAATAATACAAAAAATAGTAACAATAACAATAATGTATTTTATGAGTGGACTGGTGATCCTGATTTAATTACTATGTAGGTAATTGCAAATAAAACGGTCTTCCTGGTTGTATAATCAGATATCTTTGAAATAAATTGTTGTCACTGACAGTTTAACCTGTGTTTCTAATAGAGGTAAATTAAATGTGGAAAGATGAAAATATATTAATTCGCTTATATACTGACATTGTTTACTATCATTGTGAAAGTACATCAACTGTACGCAGAGCTTGAAAACGGATTTTCGAAACATTTCTTTTTTCAAATAAGGGCATATGTCGTGATTCACATTTGTGATGTGAAGTTTCAAAACATAACAATAAAAAGCTAACGGTGAAATAAATTATTTGAACTTGGGGGATATATGAAAGAAATACGTGAAGGAGCGACATCTACTGCCAATAGATGGTATAGTTTCCCTCATACATCGATACCGTGTAATGAAGTAGATTTGCAGTGAAAGGAACTGCATTGCACATTACTGTTTTAAAATAATATATTGATAGCTCATGACAGACATGATATTTAGTGAACAAAGATTAAATAAGTGTGTGGTGTGGAATATTTGATGTAACGTACACAAAGCTTATATTATTTTAGTCATTTAAAAGCTGGGAGAAAAGTACCCGTTTATTATGCTTATGAACGCACATTTATGTATTGTTATTGTCAGCAATGTTGTCGTTGTTGTCACTACTACTATTACCACTATTACTGCTACTACTACTACTAACAATAATAACAATAATAACACTACCAGTGCAACCCTAAACCCAAACTTAAAAAAAAAATGTTCATATTTTTCACTATTCCTGTTCGCATGTGGTAGGTTTATCTATCTATAGATAATGGTAATAATGATGATAATAATAATAATAATAATAATAATAATAATAATAATAATAAACGACTGTCTCTTCAGTGGTGATATCACGTGGAGAAAAATGATTAGCACTCTAATGCCCATCTCATCCCACTTCTACACAACTGTTGCGCAGATTCACAGACATTAACAGCAGTCACACCCTGTTGCCTTCTGTTGTCAAAAGGCTGAAGCTAAGCCGAGCCCGGAAAGTAATGCTGCTGCAGAAAGCGGCGGAACAGTAGAGGGCAGTCTTACCTCTGCTGAAAGGGAAAAGAAGCCCCACTGCAGCTATGTGGAAGCCTGCTGTAGGGAGGTGTTGTTTTTCAGATGAGATGTGGTCCTGACCCACTATGACCATTAAGTATCCCATGACACTGATTGGAAAGAATTGGGGTGTTCTCCAGGGTCAAGGTGGACAACTAATTTTCCTTCAGTTTAATTGGCTAAATAAATCCCTGCCTCTCCACTTAAACTGATACGCAGTGAGTGTCCTGCTGCAAAATGGCCTATAAGCATCATTTAAGTGGGTGTGATACATTGGTGCAGGACACCCCCCCCCCCCAACTCCTCCCCCTCACTGGAAAGTGTCTTGAAATTATTAAAAGAAGCTATATAAATGCAATTCGTTGTTATTGAAACAAACAAAAATCTCCACTCACTTCTGTATTCTACAAAGTCACAAAAAATTATCAGCTATCAATTGTGCTATCAATTTAATTTTTCTAAGGATTTTATTATAACTTCAGTGGACATGACAAGGACACAGTTAGCATTGCTTCAGAATGTATTTTATTAGGAAAGTGAAACATTGTGATTCAGTTATGACTTAGTTATGACAAATTATAGCATTTAATTGCACAAAAACAATCCAATGTGTTGCATTTCCATATTGTTTAGCGATTGAGACCATTGTTCTGCATTTTCATTGGCTCCATATTTATTTTGATGCCAGTTTCTGATGAAATCATAGTACTGGGTAAGAAAGAAAATGTATCTGTGCCAGAATTACTCAAGATTAAGGAAAAGGTGAGTTGCAGATAGATTGTGAACATGAATTTTGTTCCTAATATTTGAGTAGCAAGTTTCTTTTTTATTCTTTCTCTAGCATTTTTATTTGCTGATGAGTATAATCACACCAGCAAAAAGTCCATAACAAAAAGCACAATTAAAATAATAAAAAAAACAATAACACATCCGTATTGCAATTTGGACTAAATGGCACCAGAAATAGACATTAAAGCAGGGATTATAACATCATTGGGAGGGCCAGTTTCTGGAGGTTTTGTGCTGGTCTGAGAAGAACATTCGCCACTCACAAAACAGAATTATGTACACAGTTATACATTTTATATACTGCCTACAGAGGAAAGCAAAAAATAAAGAAAGTAAAAACTGAATGTTACAAAACACAATGGAGCGTAGCAGAGACCAGTTCTAAAATTGCTTTATGTGCCAGTGGTTAAATGTGTGAGGGGGAAGCTTGCTTACAAATTAGAAGAAAAAGACATTTTGCTGGAAGAGCAGCACAAACCCTCCAATCAGCCTGTGACCTTGAGAATGTCAGGTTATCTGGTAGTACCGAAAAGTGTCACACCTGATGCATGGATTATTTCAAAAGACATTATAGATGAATAATTAGCCAGTCTTTGTCAGTGAGTGACATTTTGGTGACTTGCCAATCAGAGCTTCATAATTGTGAACGGCCACCATTATCTCAGGGAAAAAAGACAATCAAAAGCTCTTGTTTGCAAGTGATTAATGTACTAACCTGGAAGTCGACCAGACTCTGCATATAAAGGTGGAAGGTTGAATCCTGAAAAATGCTCTTAGGTTGAGCTTTAAGGGATAGGAATGCTGTGTAGAATCATAAATGAATTACGCCCTGTGTCAAATGCAGACAGATGAACATTGAACACTTGATTACACGTATTTCCTCTGATTAACATCAAGCACTATGTCCATATCCTGTTCTGAATATAGATTGGAGGTACAAGTTCACATATTTTAGGGGGAGTTTTTACCATGGCCAAGTCCATAATGGTTTTGGGAAAGAGAGGAAATTTGGTTGAGTACTTCGTGTGTGTTATGCTAAACTTTCAAATGAAAGAAAAGGGATTGGAGCAATCACATGCTGTTCTGCAGTTGCAATGAAAAGAGATAACATAAAAGCAATATCTTTTAGATGTATTTTATTCTCAAACTGCCACCCCTGTAACACAAGCAAAACATCTGGGAAAGGAGGAGGACAAGTGGCTGGTATTGGTAAAGCGATAGCAGGAATATATGGAGAGAGATTACTAAAGCACTCCATAAATTGTGAAAGGATTAGGAAAGACTCTTTCATCTCCAAATTCAGGTGAACGGTGCGGAGGTGCAGAGACAGTATTCCTAATACTTTGGAATTCTAAATATGTGCATTAGGGATGTTTCGACTAAGATGCTTCCATGCATACATATCATTAAAATGTGTTGTCAATAATGGAAGTTTGCAAGCACAAGAGGTAGTTACCTGGAATTGATGCTGTTGTGCAGTCTTCCTCTCTTGGATGTTGCCACCATACAAACAAAGACATGTGTCTTGTACCAATGGCATGGTGCACATTGCAAGGTGATTATGTCAGATGCTGCTGTCTCCATGCAAAGCATTTGCTTTTATTTGCCACCCCCTTTTGTCGATTCGCTTTAACCATCATCTTTGCTAGCCATTACTTGCCCAATAAATAACTGTACCTAGTTTTTCCATACAGAGTAAATTGCAATGGACAAAGATGTACATTTCTAGAGAATGAACTAGAATGGACAAATCACTCCAGAAATGTGTTCAGGGCTAGGAATCTTCTATAGTAGGGAACATTAATGGGATAGTGCGCCCCTTTTTTTAGAAGCCTCATATCTGAAATACTGCTTTTTAATCCAATCCATATTATTAGTCTTAAAAAATGTTTACTGCACGTGAGCTTGTGTATTTTGAGTTTTTGAATATTTTGATTTTTTTTAATATTCAGCCTACATGTGGAACATCATCATGGCCATTTTCAACCAGAGTATACATTGATAGATTCCTCAAAAGAGAATAGATCATTTAGAAATTCGGTAGTACCATGGTAGCACATCCCATCGTCTGATTGAACAAATCTTTCCATATTCACGGGGATTCTTTATTCTGGGAGTTAATTCTGGTTAATTATATGAATGTTCAATGTCAATGTCTGTTGAGCCTGTGTTTGTACATAATCCATGACAGTAGCATTCATGAAAAAACCCCCTGCAAAACAAAACGACACATTTGGAGGTACATGGTGGCTGTTAGTGCCATTGTTTGAGTATATCCATGCATACTGACAAACAGACCTTAATGCTACTCCTTCATAGAGTCACTTTGTGTGATCTATTTCTCTGGTGACAGCTTTCAGCTTTGTAAGGTTTTGTGCACCGCACATTCAAAATCGTCTTAAGCAAGCATTTCATTCAAAAAGGAATAGTGACATATGACACATGAGTAGAATATGATTGAATAATATTATTTAATAATCACTGTGGTACTTCAAAGAACAATGCTTTACATGGATACATAAAACACAATCACAAAGGTATTAAAATCCTTTTTGGTCCCAATTTCACGTTTACTTAGTGGGTGTGAGCTTTATTGTCTTTTCCTGTGCTGTGTTTGAGGGGCTGCAACATTCAAACTGAGGGAGAGGGGGGAGGGATTATTCTTCCCGTTTGAGGCACAGGTCCAAGAAATCTCACTTCCCAGCGGCAGCATGCACACTCCGACGCAGGAAACTCTCCCCACGACACAAGCGCCCGGAGAAACGGCACCGAGCAACCCGCGATCCACACACAGCGGGAGTCGAAGAGCACATCTGTCGACACATAAATATGCACAAAAGCCACTTATGTGATTTATATACATACCTTACCAGGACATTGCCCTCCTGTAGAGTCACTCAACTCTTCAAAAAAAAAAAAAAAAAAAATCCAGGCGGTTTGTCTACTCTGTTGCTTCTATTACAGAGCGAGATAAAAAAGTGGGGACCTGTGTTTTGTCTCCTTTGTGGAGAACCACGAGACTGAAAGTACAGCGGAAACTGCTAGGAGTTTTTCTTTTTTAAATAAAGAGTCCGGCAGCCCTTTATTGTGTCACCTTCAGTCTTTTTATTAAAATGGATATTTACATCAGAGCAGTTGCACAGGCTGCGTTGTAGGTGCGCGCGCTTGAATGCTTCACAGTTTGACAACTCAAGAGCACCCCAGAGGAGAACCACCATCTTACCACAGGCATAGCACACACTGAATTGCATCCAAGCCCTTTCACTCATCAGTCACATTTGTATCCACCTTTTTTGCACCAGTGCTTCACCTACAAAATAAGACTTTTTTTCCTTTTAATGTAACAAGATATACTTGATAAATGTAACATTTACAAGACTGATTCCGAGTTGCACCATTAACAGAAACATTTACCCAATTTAAAGCCAAGTAACAATAAAAAAGACACTTTCATGTAGTTAAACAACGTTGAGCGACTGTTTTTATAAATGTTATTGTTACAATATCTGTGTGGCGTACCTATAACTATCAGGTTTGTGAATCATCAACACCCCCCTCCCCCCCACTCCCACCTGAAGAAAACACACAGTGGTAGGAATGCATCGGATGAAAGGAAGTCTACGCTAGCACATCAGGTCACGCTGTGCAACGTGGGAACGAACATCAGGAGCCACGGCGAGGTGGCGGACGCAAGGCGGTCGGACAGCGAGGGTGGAAGTGGAGTAGGGGGGGTTAGGGACAGACCTACGTCTCCAGGGCCACGCCCCTGGGTGGACCCCCTGCAAAACCGCGGGCCCACGCCCTGCATGCGGCAGAAGGGGGCGCCTGCTTTGTTTTGGCGGTTCCTTTGCCGTGAACACGAGGCTGCTATGTTTGACACGGAGGCATTCCTGCGCTGGAACCATGCAGCTGCAGGGAAGAGGAAAGTATCGGCCAACGCTGCCACAGGCCACTGTTCGGGGTTGGTGTCGGTGTGTGCGTGTTGGAGGGCAGGGGTGCTGGTACTGACTGATGGCAACATGGTGACACTACACCGGTGGACTGTGTGGCTCTGCTGGTGGCACACGACCAGTCTCTGTGCTGGAGACACCTCCAGAGAGACACAACGACCCCTCAACCTGGACCCCCCATGACCCCCTACCCACACCCCCACCCAATGGGGGCACGAAGAAGCACAAGTCGCACACAATCGTCACGTCACTGGACAAGGCAGATCACTACAAAAAGCACCAGAGGATGCGGAGAGCCAGAGAGAGAACACCAATTATTTGGACCGAAAAAAAAAAAAACCGGCTCGTAACTTCCTGTGTTCTTTCCTGGGATGAGGAGGACAGACGTTTTCTATCGCAAGGAGACAGAGGACATGCTGCGGATAGAGACCCGCGCGCCGTCGCGTTGCGGCTTTAATGCGAAGACGTGGCCACCTGAGAAAAAAACAGCGGATGCACTGCGGATGCGTACGCAGTGCTGAGGAGGCTTCATTACAAAACCAGCGTCTGTATCGAGAGGTCAGATCTGCGAGAGGGGGTTGTTCAGAGGTACGGCCGAGGCAATCCCGGTTTGCCTCAGGGATCGCCCTTTTCGTCCCGGCCTCCGGCTGGGCTCGCCCTCCGCCAGACATACGAGTCCAGGGCGAAGCCCCCTCTCGCTTCCCTCGCACGCCGCTCCTCGCTTAGAGCGGGAACGAAACTCGCCCGAGCGAGCGACAGTTCGTGCTGAGGTAAAAAATAAAACAAAATAATAATAATAATAATTAAAAAACCAAGACAATCGATCCTTCTTCGTTTTTTTTTTGTATCTGCTTCCGAGCTTGGCTCCATCAGAGGATTTTTGTTGTTGTTGTTGTTGTTTTTTAAATTACAATTCCTTCACACACGTTACATTAATGTGCAGAGTTAAGAATGGTCTTATGAAAATATAAATTGTTAAATTAACAAGCAATCAACAAATGAGGTATTCTATCGAGAACCTTTATATAAAAAAGAGCAAGTTATTGAAACGATTTGCATATCTGATCGGAGGTGTAGCGCTGTTTCCGCTGAACGTGCCTGACTCTGGGCTGATGCAGACGGCATGGTTACCGTGACTGGATGAAGTGATAAAAAAGACAACAAATTCCTGAAACACACATTCCTTATGCTGGAGGCAGGCTATAGTGAACACTTTTTCCCCATTTCGCACCATGGGTTTATTTTTTTAGACCACATAAATGAACTGTAACGGATGACCCACAAGCAAAACCAGAGCAAACGCCGACCGTGGTTCCTTTAATACTGCAAAACAAACCGACTAGAATGGACGCTTCTGCGGTCAAGCTGTTAAAGGGAGCATGAGCCACTCCTAGCGTGCTTCAGAACATCATCTCTAAACATGCTTATCACAACAGGCATACACTGCTACTGAAGCACAATTGGCCATCACCCTTTAACAGTTCACATGTGTATAGGTACTCTCATGCATGCCAATATTCAGCTCTTACGAAGGTGCAGTAGAGGCAACCATGTAATCCCACTGGCTAAACTCAACTCAACGTGGGCTGACCCACAGACGCTTAATGTCCAGAAGAGCTGAAACGCTTCACTGTTTTTCATTCCACCAGTGTGTGTAATCACATGACCGAAGTCATTCCTATGATTAGATAAGCAGAATCATTTTTTTCCTAGACGTAGAGCTGCAAAGAAATGTGTAGAAAGTGCTGAACTCTTTTCAGTTTGCAAAGGAAATGCGCTCCCAAGCCAGACAATAGATACAGCAGTTCTAGACATGATCGTTTCGATGGGAGCAACAATCTACCCATAACCCATTGCTGTACAAGTCCATACAGTTAATTCCTTGACTGTACACCATAAAGCGCAAGGATGGAGCTCCTATGTATCCCTGTGATATTTACACACATGGAAATTCAGATGGAGGACAATTACAGTAGTGCAATTTGTAATCGGCAACCGAGTCCAATTCTTCGTACGTTCGCACAAGCGAGCCTTGCGCCAAAAGAGTTTGCGAAGATTGCAATTCACTGCAAGGTCGTCTCTGTGAAAAAAATATATAAAAAAAACAATAACCAATATTCATGTTCACACTCAAAAAAAAAAGTCTCCATCCCAGCATGGTAAGAGCAAAATCATGAGCATGAACGCGATCCGTGTTTTTTTTTTTTAAAAAACGCCGTAGTCTCAACCGCTTGCGAAGGTGCTGCAGTTTAGTTTAGCGTTAATCCTGAGGTCTGTTGAAAATATAAAACTGGAATGCTTTTGAGCCCCTCCTGCGCCGCACGGTCGCCGTTCGCTCCAGCCCTGTCCTCCCCGCCGCGGGTCTGGAGCCGGCGGACCGCCTGCGAGGGCGCACTCAGAGCGAACTCGCAGCAGAGCTCGCGGGGAGACCGTCTCCCCTCATTGCTTTTTGACAAGATCTGTTGCAAGGACAACTTTGCAATTTCAACAACAACAAAAAAAGAGTTTCTGTTAAATTCCCACAAGGTTAATATATTCATACAACGTGTATTTCTTTTAATAAAGAACAAAAACTATGTTTTCCTTTAAAAAAACGCTAAAAAGAAAAAATACAAATAAAATGTTAAAAGAGGAGGGACACGCCCCCCTCCTCGCTCTCTTCAGCAGCATTACAAAAGAGATTTGCGTTGTCAGAGCAATGATTGTACCTATTTACAAGAGATCCGTAGCAGAAACCTACAATTTCAACAGACTTCAAGCTGGTTAGTTAGAGTAACGTGTATCTGCGGACGCCCACAGCGTACGGACCGACGGAAGAGAGGGAAAAAAATGGCTGAAAAATGGAAGAGGCTCCCAGGTTTTCCATGAGATCTCCTTCCGCATTCCCAGAATCCTCCTGCGCAAAGTCACCTGAGAGACGAGGAGGGAGACGACATCACTGAGGGAGATGGCTTCTACTGTGTCCCCTGAGAGGAAGGACCAGGGAACACGAGGACTGCAAAGGGGAAGTTTGCCGGTGTCAGGGCCACACTGAGAGGTGCTGTCACTGCTGCTCACATGTACAGCACCAGACCAAGTGTGTGCCCCTAGTGTCCTTTAAGACTGACCAGTACAAATAAATGGGCTTGCTTTCCTGTGGATCAGTCACTCTCTCTTCCTAAATGCTTTCCATCCAGTCAAAACCAAATGAGACACCTCTCCGTACACTGGCAAAGTCAGAACACTTGGAACCACAGATCGCCATGACACGGGCATGCATTGGACAGGAATCTGTAACGGGCGAGTTGTTCTCAACAAATGTAGTGTCAATGTCATGGTAGATGCACGCATAGAGAAAAAAGGCAGTCAGTCCTGCTGTTGTTAAAGGCTGTGAACCAGACGGTTAAAACCCAGATTCTTTTTTAAAAGGACCTCTGAATGACACTGATAAAATCAGACAGAAATTCTATCCTGTACAGAAATGAGGTAGTTCTGTTGGCTGGGAGAAAAACCAGGAGAATGTTTTTGTGAAATGCTTAATTGTCTAACACATGTAACCACGTCCAATTCAATCTCGAGTCCTCCCTAGGATAAAATACAAACCATACAGCAGAACTTGAATGTTTGTTGTCTTCATGTTTTTTTTTCTTTTTTTTTCCTTTTTTTCTTTAGTATTACACAATGCTTCCTATCTGTATTGTATATATACTTCTATATAACTATACAGAGTCTAAAAACGCACCTAAAATATTAGGCACCTATGACCTCCAAGCTCCAGTCAGGGTGTATGTGACTGTGTGAGTGTGTGTGGCTAAGAAAGTATCATGTTTGCCAGTCTGTGTGTGTGTGTGGGGGTAAAAAAAAGTTCCATGTGTGCCTGTCTACATGAACTCAAAGCACTGAGCGTGTGTTCATGTATGTGTTTGTGTGTGTGTACGTCCTGTATGTGTTAGTATGTGTGCGAGAGTGAGTGTGAGAGTGTGTGAGAGAGAGACAGCAGGAGGCTGGAGGTGAGAGACAGGAAGTCGGCACTCTCAGAGTGTGTAAGTATAGGGCTGCTTTACTGCCGCCACCGTGCTGGCGTCCATTCAGTCAGCAGAGGACAGTTCAGTTATCAGGAAGGGGCGGGGCGGGGGCGAGGCTGGGGCAGGGCCGGGGTGAGGTGCGGGGAGGGGCTGCAGGTGGGTGGAGCAGAGAGAGAGAGAGAGAGAGAGAGAGACGGCCAGAGAGATGGGCCAGCCTATCGTTTGTGACTCTGCTCTGTCATCATACATTTCCGTAAAAACAGCATGGAGCTCATCCGGCCTCCAGCTTCTGCTGGCCACAGCAGAACTACACCCACGTGAAAGAACTACAGTCTGTATGAACGTGGCACAGTCTCCCTCAGGAAAACATGGCCGTCATGCGTGCCCCTTCTTTTCAGTGAGTCCAAAGTAAGTACCAGTGAAGGACGCTACTCGGAGGCACGCGTCGCTGATATGCAGTGAAATGCATATTCTTCTGGACCAGTCCACAGAAACAATAAATATGGACCAGATATGGAAAACGTGCACTGTGGCGACCAGCAGGAAAGACGCAGTCACTGACGGGGGAAAAAAACGAATCCCTCGCACTCCCTCCGGGATGACATCTGACGTGTGTGAGCCTTGTGATATTTTCCCTCACGTTCTGAAAGAGCACCGTCTCTCAGCCATGCTCTCTCCCCCCTGAGCCCCTCCCCCCCCCCCCGGGCGTCTGGCAGTCGCTGGTTTCCTCTGGCGGTGGCTAGGGGCACAGGTAGCTGCGTGCCGCTGAGGTAGAGTGGACGAGGCCAGAGCTGGCAAAGGGAGACGGGGGCAGTGGGAGCTGCATGGACAGGGCCTTCCCGGGGAGCAAGTGTCTGTTCCCGGGCTGGAAAGAGTCCCCGTTCTCCAGCGGCTCGGGGGCGTGGAAGCCATTGGTCAGCCCCACCCCCGGCGGGGAGGCCGGCTGCTGCATCCACCTGTCCGCGCCCCCCTGGGCCAGCCCGGCCTCCTGCTGCCTGCTGTGATTGGTCAGTACCTCGGGGGCGGGGTTACAGGGTGCCGGGGGCGGCTGCAGCGGTGACGGCTGGGCTTCCTGAGGACCCTCTCCCGGGTCTGGCGGGGCGGCGGCAGGGGCGGCGGTGGGCTGCCTGGGGGAGGTGGGGCCTCCGAGGGGGGAGTGGTCCCGCGTCTCCCCCTCGCCCTCGGCCTCCCGGTCACCCTCCGGGTCCGAGAGCTCGGAGTGAACAATGACCTCGGCCTCCACCTGGTTGCTGCACAGTGAGGAGTACAGCCTCTCCTCGGCGTCGCTCTGTGGGAGAGACAGACAGACATGTGTAAGGGGAGGACAGACGCTCCATAAAGTCCTAATGGAGAACTCCCAATTCCCACCATTATATATAACAGCAATGTGTTCAGACCATACCATTAACACACAGCGCATACATACATTTTGCGCAAACACTGACAAATATTGTTCTTTCCAGCTTTCATCATTCATCCACTATCTTCATCAGCAGTAAATATAGACGGTTGCAGCATGCCAGCATTCTGATGCAAACCGCATCAATCCTCTAAACAAAGTCATTTAGCATGAAGCAGAGTGCGGTGAGAGCATCAGGATCAGAACGAGTCATTCGTAAAAAGAGAGCGTGAATGAAGATTAAATTAAGGATTCATTTCTTTTCTCTCTCTCTCACTGCTTTAAAAAGGGGGGGCTGAGTGATGCGTGGGCGTGATGGCTGATCGAGGGCTCCCGCGTGTCTCCCGCTCTCACGCAGACATGTTTCTGAGGGGTGCTGCCTTGACGCTCCCCTCTCCGTGTTAATAACATCCTGTCCCTGTGTGATGCTCTCACACAATAACTCCAATAACCACCCCCCCCCCCAAACACACACTCTCTCTTCCAATAACAGCCAATGAAATGATTAAACAGCAGATGCTCAGCTCAGGGAGCCCCCATCACACACACAAAAACACACACAGACACACACACATGCACACGCACATGCACACACACGTACAAGTACACATGTACACACACACACACACACTCATCTCACCATGCTGGATTCAGTGGTAGGGGCATCCAGGGGTCTCTCAGAGGGCCTTCGGGATGCGGGGCTCAGGGACCCGTTGCTGAGGGCGGGGGAGTCCTCTGTGATGGTGTCCCGGTATCTGGTGATGCGGTTGGCCCAGTTGCGACTGACCGATCCGTTCCAAGCGGGCTGAGACGAGAAGGAGGGTGGGAGGGAGGGAGGGTGTGACTTCAATTAAAAATGCTATGTTTCTAGTCACACAGGCTTTCAAGACAGTTCTGTTCACTGGTGCTTTTTGCACCTCATTTTGGTCTTTGCGCCAGTTCAGTGGGGTTTCTATGCCTGTCCAGTAAAGGACAGAACATGAAAGAAACCAAGATATGCAGCACTGGCCTTTCTCCCAGAAAGGAGTAACAACAGCAGTCACATAACATGAGATCACTGCAGTACATATGGTGGCGCAAATCTTGTAAAAATACATATAAATAGCCCTGCTTTCAAACCATATTGAATTACAACTGCCTGCATAACGCAAGTCTCAAAGGACTGCTCTTTGCCCTGCCCACCAACCCACACTGATCTCCCATCCCCCATCCTCCACCCAACTCCCCTCCGCCCACATAAATACAGCTCCCAGAATTACTCTTGCGGAAACCTGAGATTGGCTACCAGTGGGTGTGTCAGCGTGTTATAGTCCTGTCATGCTTGAATGTGCGGGTGTGTTGAGATGTATGACCTATGGGCTTTTTGTGTGTTTGCTACCTATAAAAGAGTATGTGGAGACATTATACACAATGTATTCACAATGTAAGAACGTGTCTGAGGGAGTCAAGATTCAGCATGTCCCTGGGGTTCCCCCTGATGCTGCCTTGCTGTCTGCGACCGCGGGCCACGCCCACCTTGGCCTCCAGGGCGGGGCTGTCATCCCCGGCACGACCTCCCATCAGGCTGTGCTCCTCGGTGACCTCGGACAGCGGCGGGACGGGGTCCTGCGCCCCCGGCGACATCAGCGTCTCCAGCTCGTGGCAGTCGCTGCACTCCGGCGCCGGGGTGGGGACCGGCCGGCCCCGCCGGTACTGCGGGGGGAGGGCGGAGGGGTCCAGACCCCCCGACAGCTCCCTGAGAGGAGAGGGACGCGGGTCAGCCACGTCACTTCAGATCACGCTTACCCATCAGCGCAACATGTGGCACAGATCAGAGCTACAGCAGGGGTAAAGCACGGCTCTGTAACACTACCTCCTACAGTACTTACATCTGATACCTATCTGTGCATACACGCGCTTTACTCATAACACAGGGGAAGCTTCATTCATGTGATATCCTTTTGATGTGCTGCGAGATATATGTCTGCAATAACAGCATGTATCTATTTATGGATCGTAGCGTGCTCGGAGCTTGTAACAAAGAGTTATGCTTTCATATGGAATGGCAGTTGCTGATCTGCTCTGTAACTAGTGAATCGTAACTCGAGGACTGTAAGTCAAAGTGACTGAGAACAGTGCGGGCCCACACCTCCATACTGCTCTCTCTGATGCAGGCTCAGTTTCCTTCTGTATTTCTGAGTAGACAACCCCTGCTTTTACCCCAAGCCTCATCAACAAACAGGAACTAAATATACTGGTTTTCAACAACTAACTAAAAATGGGTGGAGAGACATTATGAACAGGGCTGTGGAAGGAAAGAAATGACTCAGCCTAAAGAAACGTACATCGGCATTATGTGCTTCTCTCTGTGTCTCTGCTGTGTTTCTCCCTGTATCACTTTGCTGTGTTTCTCCCTGTGTCTCTGCTGTGTTTCTCCCTGTGTCTCTGCCCTGTTTCTCTCCGTATCTCTCTGCTGTGCTTCTCTCTGTGTCTCTGCTGTGTTTCTCCCTGTATCACTTTGCTGTGTTTCTCCCTGTGTCTCTGCTGTGTTTCTCCCTGTGTCTCTGCCCTGTTTCTCTCCGTATCTCTCTGCTGTGCTTCTCTCTGTGTCTCTGCTGTGTTTCTCCCTGTATCACTTTGCTGTGTTTCTCCCTGTGTCTCTGCTGTGTTTCTGCCTGTGTCTCTGCCCTGTTTCTCTCCGTATCTCTCTGCTGTGTTTCTCTCAGTGTCTCTGCTGTGTTTCTCCCTGTATCACTTTGCTGTGTTTCTCCCTGTGTCTCTCTGCTGTGTTTCTCCCTGTGTCACTCTGCTGTGTTTCTCTCTGTGTCTCTCTGCTGTGTTTGTCTCTGTGTCACTTTGCTGTGTTTCTCTCTGCGTCTCTGCTGTGTTTCTCTCTGTGTCTCTGCTGTGTTTCTCTCTGTGTCTCTCTGCTGTGTTTCTCTCTGTGTCTCTGCTGTGTTTCTCTCTGTGTCTCTCTGCTGTGTTTCTCTGTGTCTCTGCTGTGTTTCTCTCTGTGTCTCTGCTGTGTTTCTCTCTGTGTCTCTCTGCTGTGTTTCTCCCTGTGTCTCTGCTGTGTTTTTCCCTGTGTCTCTCTGCTTTGTCTCTCTGTGTCTCTGCTGTGTTTCTTCCTGTGTCACTTTGCTGTGTTTCTCGCTGTGTCTCTTTGCTGTGTTTCTCCCTGTGTCACTTTGCTGTGTTTCTCCCTGTATCTCTCTGCTGTGTTTCCCTCTGTGTCTCTGCTGTTTCTCCCTGTGTCTCTGCTGTGTTTCTCTCTGTGTCTCTTTGCTGTGTTTCTCCCTGTATCTCTCTGCTGTGTTTCCCTCTGTGTCTCTGCTGTTTCTCCCTGTGTCTCTGCTGTGTTTCTCTCTGTGTCTCTCAGCTGTGTTTCTCCCTGTGTCTCTCAGCTGTTTCTCCCTGTGTTTCTCTCTGTGTCTCTCTGCTGTGTTTCTCTCTGTGTCACTTTGCTGTGTTTCTCCCTGTGTCACTTTGCTGTGTTTCTCTCTGTGTCTCTTTGCTGTGTTTCTGTCTGTGTCACTCCACTGATTCTATGGGTGTCAGTGTTGTGCCTCACTAAGCTTTTTCTCTAACCCTCTCACCACATACCGTCTGTGCTGTCTGTGCTGTACCGCCTGGTGTCTCAGTCCTATCTTGCCCTGTCATGCTGGCTCTCTGTGCCCTTTCACTGTCTCCACCTTTACACACCAGTCACTGTGCCTCTATCCTTACACTCTCTTCACTCCTCTCAGTCTGTTTCAGGACGAACAGCATGATGTGCACACACGCAAAAAACACCGGAGGTTTCACAATTTCCATTCAGCGTAAGGACTTGAAACAATTGGATAATGAAAATATGAAACCGAAATGGCCCCATGCCTTGCATATTGAGAAACCCATCTTTGCTGACAGCTGGATGGAGCGGCCTGCGTTTCTCCAATCCGGGGTTAGATGAAGGAGTGAATACATAAATAAATGATCAAATATTAATGGAGGCCTCAAGTGACTTGTAGTCACAGTGCATATCAAGCATGGAAATGATTTAGAATGCTGTGGGTTACTAAGCTCCTATTTGCATTGAGTTATTATTCATGTCAAATGTGTGACATTAAGATACGGACACCTACGGGGTCTCGCACAAATCGTCGTCCCCGAGGTGATTCTCGAAACAATGGCACTCTCCGCTCAAATTTGAAAGATTTTGCAGCGAACACTGCTAAAAACAATCAATATTCCGCGCAGAACAGTCCTTTTGTTTCATACCCTATCCTGCTCATTAGCTGTATGGCTTTTTAATAGACCAAGACCACCCATCCGTGTCCCTCATTCAATCAGGACACACACTCAAACATCTGCCTCCTTCCTCCTGCTGCATGCAAACATGTACACACAGCTGCATGTGCACGCGCTTGCAAGCGCACGCTACTCGCACGCAAACACTCGCACACACACCCACTCTCACACTCACTCACACACACGCACATGCACACGCGCACACACGCACACGCACACCATTGTTTGGGTTGCTGAAAATTGCTCTACTAAGCCTTATGAACTGCATCCCAGAACGAGATTACTCCTCTTCCTTTTCTTTCAACCCTTAAAAACACTCTCTCCAGAGCGCAAATCAGAATTCAACAGGCAAACCTAAATTAGCTTGCTACATCATTTCACATAACGAACCTTCTTTCAGATCCTTACATGAATTTAATTCTACAACAATTAGCACAACGTCTCAGACATCTGTTTATCACATTGATGTACTCGAGTTTTGAGGCGTTTTGGGAAGCTTTCATGGTTGGGAGTGTCTTTGGGAGCGTTTTGGCTACTGACAGTGTTTGGGTGAGTTACGGGGTTGTGAGGGCCGTTTCCTGTGACGGCCGGTGCACGGTGGGGGGGGGGGGGGGGGGGGGGGGGGCGTGGCTCACCTGGCCTTGCCGTTGCGGAAGCTGACGCACATACAGAGCAGGATGCAGAGCAGACCCAGACACACCCCGACGATGATGCCCGTCACCGAGGGGATGTCCAGCTCTGCAGGGGGTGGGAGGGGGACAGGGTGGGACAGTGTCACTGGGGGTTGCAGCGAACTCCACACATTTCAGAAAGCGGGTGAAGTGACTCACAGAGATCTCCACTCACTATTCAAGAGACCGTGGCGTTACCTCAACGAGAGGTCCACACGTTATTTCAGAGCGAGAGAGGGACAGGAAGGAGAAAGTGAGAAAATCAACTCCGTGCTCCGCACGTTATTACCCTGATACGACGGGTACTACGACGCGCATCATTTCAAAGAGAAAGGAGAGAACGGCTCGCGGAGAGGTCCGCACGCTTTCGAGGGGTCAGAGCGGGTCGCGGCGCTGAACTTCCCTCACTCGGTCGAAATCCCAGCGGAGACCTTTGCGCCTTCAAAGCGGGCGCAGGGGTGCGCGCGCTCGCAGAGGCGGGAGCGAAGCGCACTCCCCTCCGGCTGGGCCCCGGCCCTGACACGCTCCCCTTCCTCCCCGTCTCTGTCAGTGAGTTTAGTGAGCTCCGCGGAGAGCGCTTCACACACGCAGGAGGAGAGATATTAATTGGGCATCAGTGATGGGCTTCTCTGTCTCCTCTGGCAGTAATCCGGAGGGGAGGGGGAGACAGATGGTGCCCCCCCCTCCCACCCCCCCTTCCCCTGATCTGTCTAGAATATTCTCATTCAACACAAGCATGACTACTGGCAAGGAAGGGAAGTTGCGGCGTGGCCAACTCAGTATGCAAATTTTACATCAAACATGTCATGATGCACCAAACCGCCTGTCTCTCTCTCTCTCTCTTTCTCTCTCTTTCTTCCTCTCCGTCTCTCTCTCTCTCTCTCTCTCACGTCTCAGCTTTAATGTCTCTGTCCCCAGTTTACCTGGCTCTGCACAGACGATGGAAGCTCAGAGAAAATGGCTGGCTTAAACCACTCATCTCGACGCTGACAATGTAAGAACCTGGCGGCTGAGAGATTATCCCCCCTGTTTATGGTACCAGCAAGTCTGTGTTTGTTTAAGTGGGTGCAGGCGATCCGGCCGTGCCTGCAGTTCCCTGCTGGAGTCCAGAGAGCAGAAGGGGGGGGGGGGGGGGGGGGGGTAGCAGGGGTACGAAGAAGCTTCTCCGGCAGCCGCAGCAGCTGACGGCTTCCAGCTGCGTCCTCGCTGTCTGGGCCTTTTTAACTGCCACAATGAAAGGTACAGCATATCTATGTGTGTGTGCGTGTGTGTATGATATTTACCGAACGCACGCACATGGTCACACTCCCAATGCGCGCATTGCAAACACAGGTAAAGGAGCACCCGGACGGGAGGTGCGGCCTCCGCCGCTCTCACCGTATTTCTCCGGCGGCGTGTGGACATCCTTCACGGCTGAAAACGGCCCCGCCCCCACAGATGTGCACGCCCCCATCTTGAAGAAGTAGTGTGTGCCGCTCAGCAGGTCCTGTACCTCTGTGCTTGTCAAACTGCCTGCGAGGGAGAGAGAGAGAGAGAGAGAGACTTTGACTTTCAGGTCTCCTTTATTTAACAACGGAAAAGCATCTCTATGGTTGACATATTTTTGTCATTTAAATAAGATAATATATAAAGGGAGAGAAAGACAGTTGGAGAGAGAGGGAGAAAGGAAGGGAGGAGAGGTAAAGGGACGGACTGAGTAAGAGAAGCAGAAGGAGTGAGAGAGACAGAGGGAGAGAGAAAGGGAGGGAAAAAGAGAGAGGGGGCAGAGGGGGGCAGAGGAAGGGAGGGTGAGAGAGACAAAAAGGGAGAGGGCAAGAGAGAGGAGGAAGAGAAAGAGGGAGAGAGATGGAATGAGGGAGGCAGTTCTAAAAAAGAAAAGAAAGGAAAGACTGGGGTGTTGCAGAGAGACAGGCAGAAGCGAGCGCACCGTGGCATGACAGAGAGCTCCACTGGTGGTCAGGCAGAGTGCTGTTCCCGCTGTACAGGATCCTGTACTCCACGATGATGCCGTTGGCCTCCAGAGGGGGGCGCCAGCTGACCAGCACACAGTTGGAGTCCAGGGCGGTGAGCTGGAACTCAGCAGGGGGTGTGTAGGGTCCTGCGGACAGCAGTGGGAAGGGGGACATGAGCTTTAGTGGAGGGACAGGGGCTGTGAAGCCATTACACCGCAGACATGAATAAACGACCTGCAAGTCTCTCCTTTGCGAGAGAGGTGCAGCTGACTCAGTCATCGTTGGCTTTCCCCTTTTCACCGGTTGACTGGCAGACGGAGTGAGGCTGGAAGGGGGGGGGGGGGGCAACTGGGCTCCCGGGTCTCAGACAAGTCTTGCTGTCCCACCCGCTACGCCCCCCTCCCTCCCATCCACCACTCTGCTGCCATGACTGATGGACTGACAGGGCACTGGGCCAATGAGGAGGAGGTCAGCTCCATCTGTGTAATTAATTACTGCCAATTATCTCCCCACGGCATCCCAGTACACACCGCTAAACACACACAAACACACACGGACACGAATGCACATAAGCAAACACAAACGCAAACACACACAAACTGTCATATTTTCCTCCACGTAACGGTAAAGTGCTGTTTACTGTTTACTGGGAAGGAAATGCAAACTTCATCAATGCATAGTACAGCAAATCCTGACCAACAGTAATAACCCTCAAACAGCCCATCTGGGAGTATTCAACAATGAGGCATCCTGCCTGTTCGTCTAGCAGCGCGCTGGACCATGTACGCATTAGTATTTATTTGCTTTGCGCACGCACTTATCCAGAGAGGCTTCCACCATTTGCATATCCTCCATCCCCGCTGTGGGGTAGTCACTGAAGCAGTTCAGGGCAGGCACCTCACTCAAAGTTACAGCGGCCTGGCGGTGAGCGGCCTGGGGGTTTGCTCCACACCGCTAGGCCGCGCTGCTGCCCTAACGTGGCAGGCTACTCACTGTCGGAGAAGGTGGACTCTTCCACGGTGTTGCTGAAGGGGCCGTCCACCTCCAGCCCGTTGGACTGCACCGCCAGCTCGTAGCGGGTGAAGGGCTTCAGCGCCCCCAGCAGGATCTCCTGGGCAGAGCTGCACGATGCACAGAAAAAGAAGGGGGGGGGGGGGCTGCTGTTATTATTATTGCTGTTATGCTTGCTTTTGTTATTACATTACACCGCATTACTGTCATTTGGCAGACACTCTTACAAAGAGCAACTTACAATTTTATCCCTTTATACAGCTAGATATTTATTGAGGCAATTCTGGGTTAAGTACCTTGCCCAAGGATACACCAGCAGTGCCCCAACAGGGAATCGAACCAGCAAGCTTTAAGTTATGAGCCCTGCTCCTTACCACTATTCTACAGTGCTGCTGCTTCATGTCTTTTATTCCTCTTCTTCTTCTTCTCCTTCTTATTATTATTATTATTATTATTCACACATGCAATTGTCATGCCAATAAAGCTTTTGGAATTTGAATTTGAAATGTGAGAGGACAGCACTCTGAGGAAATGACAGGCATGCAGCCTGCTAACTGTGCTGTGATCCCAGTGGCTGCACGCATGAGCTGGGGGAAAGGCAGCAGGACGCACTGACCTGGTGTAGTAGGAGACCAGGGAGGCGTTGCGGAGCCCGGCAGGGCTGCAGCGCACCGTGTAGTTGATGATGCGGACGGTGCTGAAGCGCGGCTTCTCCCAGCGCAGCCAGATGGACGTGGAGCTGTTGGCGGAGGCCTGGACGCCGCTGGGGGGCAGGGGTGGCAGGAAGCCCTGCGGGGGAACTGAAGGGAGGGAGCCGGGTCACTCGGCCCGCTCGGCCCGCACCCTTGCTCAACACAGCAAGCGTTTCACACGCTATTCATTACATCACATTGCACTATTGTCATTTAGCAGACGGTCTTTTCCATCTTATTCGCCGACACGCGCTCCACTTTGCTAAATGAATCCAGGTTAAGGACCTTCTGTAAGTGTTAGACAACCCCGCACTGTCCACTTCTCAGACATGCAAGCTTATTTGGTGTGTGTCCAGCTCCCTGCCCCAATCAGTCACCTCCTCCTACCTCCTGTGACGGGCGCTTTCTCGGTCCGCCCCTTCCACACAGCCGCGTAGCCGTCTGTCTGCTTGTTGTAGGCCCACACCTTCACCTCGTACAGGCGGTCGGGGACTGACGGACAGACAGAAAGACAGACAGGCGGAAGGACGTTATTTGAGGAAAAAAAAACTGGCACATACAGAGCAAAGAATGCTGGGAACGGAATGACCGTAACAGAATGCGAGAAATCTTCATACCCATGAAATGCCTGCGGTATCGGCTAAGCAGTTCTTTGACAGCGCTGCCTTTATACAGCCGCTAATGTGTGGCTGTATGCTAATAGGGGACCAACAAAGACATTATCTAGACAAGAGAGGCCCATTCTCGGGACCTGCCACTGGAGTCTAATTGCTGCTCTATTTGACGTATTGGTTTACTGCGTGACCCGCAGCGTTTCAGATAATGAAATGAAAGCAAGGCCTGGAAGTATCTACTGATTGCGTTAGCCGGGCTAATGTGAGCGCCGTGGCTACCAGGGCCCTTTAGCGGTCTCGTCTCACTGCCTGCCGCGCACAGTTTCCCTCCTTCTGGACTCGCCTCTCCCCTCTCCGCTCCCCCGGCAGAGCACCCGCAGAGGGGTGCGTGACCGAGGCCCAGGCCAAGCCCTCTGCCTGCAGCACAGCGAGGGCACGCCAGCCCCCTGACTGCGGAGCAGCAGTACCGCAGCGAGAGAAGCGAACGGGCAGGTCCAGGATCAGTGGAGAGGGGCGCCCTGTCCATCTGCACACACCTGAAATGCGCAGTCTGGCAGAGCCAGGACCAGGGAGGTAAAGTCCTGCGCCAAGCTTCACATCATGTGTGTATATACTAAACGGCTATAAAGATGAGCTCCACAAAGCAACACTCCTTATAGTTCTCTCACTTCTCACAGTCTACTAATCGATTGACTGGCTGACTCAATGGCCCAGAGACTGATCACTGCTGTAATTTATGAATATATTAATTTGAATATCCATTGCTGGGGGCTGAAATCACTCACTCAGGCCAGTGACCTCGTGATGTTTGGTCCTCTTCCTGAGTTTGATTGGCTGGGCCCCCGGCGCCCTCTCCCGCTCGCTCCCAGGGCCGTCCTCATTGGCCTGCTCCTCGAGCTCCGCCTCGCGACAGAACAGCTTGTATCCGGAGATCTGCGTGTGATTGGGTGGCGGCTGCCACGTGACAAGGAGGGAGTGCATTTTGGCCCTCACTTTCAGCTCGGTGGGAGCAAAGAGCACTGCGAGAGGCAGGGAGAAAAGCAAATAAGCAGGCGGAGGAAAAACATGTCACAGCCTCCAGCCGGACTGGACCTGGCAAATTCAAGGACGTAACTTCAATTTAAATCGAGTCCAAACAGAAGAGTACGTCTGCATGGCTGGTTTCAGCTGTGACTAAAGCAAGTGGCTCAATGAAAAGAACTGCCACTGGTTAACTGACTGAATAATTAACTCACTCACTGAGGTACAGGCTACTAGTAATCGCTTTTTACTTGTGGAGGAAATAGCTCCTCAATAGTGTCTGCTAGGTTATTATTAATTATGGATTCCAAATATTACACAAATATAACACTCAGTCCAGGACCTGTTACACACCCGCACACGTACAGGTTAAACACAGTGCAGAACCGAATCCCGGGCTCACCCATGGTGTGGTTGATGTGGTCGGGGGTGCGGTGCAGGGTCCACTCGGAGGGCGTCCCGAACCCGGCGCGGGTGCCGGCCGCCATGCGCACGCGGTACAGCTGGTTGGGGCGCAGCCCGCGCAGGGTGACCTGGGTCTCGTTCCCCGCCACCTCCACGGATGTCACGTTGTCCTCTGGAGGACACGCATACAACAAAGTCACACCACACGCTGCCACACCCAGAGCATGTGACACGGGAACATGAGGCTTAAGTCTTCAGCCTAGATTTGGAATGGATGCTGTGCTTGTCAGGGGAGATATATATGTAGACACTACAGACAGGAAAACTGTAATCCTCTAACAGCCAATGAGAGAGTTGTGTTCAGATTCAGAATGACAGCAGATGACCTAAACTCCAGTTTCAGGTAACATATTACACTTGGAATGAGAGTGCTAAACCCTAGCATTAGGCACTAGAGTGGTTTAGTCAAGTTAGCGTACAGCTTATACAATTAAGCTCCTTTTGGATAGTCATGTCACTGTTAATGTCAAATATCTGGCGGTAAGACACCGCCAGGTTCTCCCGCAAACTGTGCAAGATGCCACCAAGCTCCAATCAAACACAAGTCATTTCACTGCTAATGCTGCCGAACACAATCAATACTTGACATGTACCATTTCTTTTGTTTCATACCCTATCTTGCTCATTAGCTGTATGGCTTTTTAATAGACCAAGACCACCCATCCGTGTCCCTTATTCAATCAGGACACACACTCAAACATCTGCCTCCTTCCTCCTGCTGCTGCCGGGCACGACTCCCCCACAACACACTCTCTCACACACACACACACACACACACACACACACACACACACACACACACACAACACACACACACTCACACACAGGCACATGCGCACACACACGCACACACACACACACATACACACACACACACGAACACACACAAACACACACACACACACACACACACACACACACAGTGTATTAAATGTCGTTTTATATGCACATTCTCTACACTGATTTCCATAAGATCAGTAACTGAGGGGGTCGAAGCTTCAGCTGTGCTCCCAGCCAGGAGGGGCGCTCACCGTGCTCCAGGGCACAGTAGTCCACGCGGTAGCGGGTGATGGCCCCGCGGCTGTGCTGGGAGGACAGGGGCAGCCACATCACGCGGATGTCAGTGGAGGAGGTGCTGAAGAGGGACAGCTGTGGGGGGGCGCTGGGAACTGCGGGGGGGAGAGGCAGACCGGGCGCAGTCAGTCACCCCGAAATAAGCACCATTACGATAACATACTCCCCACTATAACTCAATACATTACACCTCAAAATGAGCACCATTATGAGATATTATACTTGAATATACCCCATTACATTATACCTCAAAATACACATCATTACAAGAGATTAAACCCCAACATACCTCAACAGTTACACCTCAATATATTATAGCCCAATTTACACCAATACAATATACTGAAAAATAAGCACCATTACAATAAATGCCACCGTAAGGAGTGGAGTGCAGCATGTCTCTTTAAATAATTTAATCAATCAACCTGTAAACACCACAATAATAATAAGAAAACAGTAACAGAATCAAATACTGTTTTAGTATGGTAAATGTCAGTTTAATGCTGTCAATGTTAAAATGTTTAAGCACGCTGATATTCCAAGATAAAATCCAAAAACGTTTTTTGTAACAATGGCAACAACATGCGTACAGTTCAGTTTGAAAAAAAAAAAGGGATTATTATTAGTTTTCCATAATTTCACCACACCATCCACCCACAAATTTACAGTTTGCTAAAAAAGGAAAGACTAAACCAACCTATCAGCAATTAACCTTTAATTACTGCGTTTTAAGTTTTCAGAAGAGCAGATTTTCACAACCGTGGCGTCAAGAAAAGCTCATTGTCCCCCTCCCCCTGTTACCCACCGTCCTCCAGCATCTCCACGGTGACGGGCTGTGACGGGCGGCTGGCGCCCATGGGCGAGTACGCCACCACGTAGAAGGTGTACGCTGTGTGTGGCTGCAGCTCCTTCACGTGGTACTCCGTGGTGTCGTTGTTCACCGCAAACTGGTACTCCATGTTATCAGACCCTGGGAGGAACAGGAGAGCAGGCCTTTTACACCACTCCTTCATCTCTGATTAAGGAAACTACGGATATACCCAATAAGGGGTCACTGGGACGGGACATGTTCCAGAAACAACCCTTTATGCCAACCATCTGTGCAGGTGCTGTGTCTGTTGTTTCAAAGTATTCTGAAGACTGAAGGAAATGACATGAAAAGGACCTAAGTCGTCTTCAGAGTGCATCCCGGGGAACAGTTTTTGAACGGATGAATCCTTTTGAGGATCACCCCCTACAGCCTGGTTCCATCATTATCTGTTTGAAGTGGTATCTGTTTCGACGTGTTTCGAAGACTGAAGGAAATGGAAGGGTGGCAGTGTAGCACGGTGGTAAGGAGCAGGGCTCGTAACTGAAAGGTTGCTGGTTTGATTCCCTGCTGGGACACTGCTGCTGTACCCCTGGGCAAGTTAGCGAACCCAGAATTGCCTCAGTAAATATCCGGCTGTATAAATGGATACCAGGTAAAACTGTAACCTATAGTCGTGCTGGAAAAGGGCCTCTGCTAACTGACAATAATGTAAAAACTTAACGTAAAAAGCACGCAAGTTGTGTGTCCCGATGAATGGTTTTTGAGTTAATGAAACCTTTTCAGGATTAGTCCCTACAGTCTGTTTCCATCATTGTCTGAAATATTCCCCTCAATCTGAGCAAGGACGTATTCAAGAACAGAGACCACTGCATTAGCACATGTACGCTGGGTAAATGAACAGAACCCATGTTTCACAACGGCAGTTACAGCGCAGGCCGGTATACAGCGGCTGGGTTAGGACCGCTGCCTCTCCCTCTCTGAGGCGCTCACCGGCCGCCCGCTGGTAGTGCACGGAGAAGCCGATGATCTGGTCGCTGTTGAGCTCGGGCCGCTCCCAGGTGAGCAGGGCGCTGGTGCTGGAGTAGGGCTGGGCGGAGAGGCGGCGGGGGGCGCTGGGCAGGCCCTCGCGCACGATGACGGACAGCTTGGCGGTGGCGCAGGCCGTGCCCAGGCTGTTGGCGGCGATGCACTGGTAGTAGCCGGCGTCGTCCGGGCCCAGCTGGTTGATGAGCAGCACGCCGGGGCTCTGGGTCTTCACGCGGCCGTTGGACAGCACCGGCTCGCCGTTCTTCAGCCAGCGCAGCGCCGGCGGCGGCTCGCCCGAGCTGTTGCACACGAAGCGCGCCGTGTTGCCGCGGGACAGCGACACCGTCTCCGGGGGCTGCAGTATGACGGGCGGGGCTGGGGGCAGGACGGAGAGGGGGGGGGGCGGGAGAGAGAGAGGGAACAAGTGAGAGAGGGGGAATGAGCACAACTGTTCGAGCACCTTGGGCTCTCGAGTCCCGGGTCAGAGACGCCGAAGGAGGGGCCTACACCAGAACAACGCCCCCCCCACCCCCCCCCCGACCACAACCCTGCTCCCACCGTGACTCACTCACCCAGCACGCGCAGCTCCGCGGTGGCAATGACAAACTCCCGCGTCTTGGGCTTGTTGGCGCGGCAGACGTAGACGCCGCCGTGGTGCCGACGCGTGTCTGGGATGAGCAGGTTCGTCGCCAGGACCACCACGTCCGTAGCGATGGGCTTTCCATCTGAGGGGCGAGGGGGAGAAAGGAAGAGGCTAGAACAAAACAGCAGCGCTGCGCACATTCCGAAAGAGCTCCGTTTCTTAAAGCGGGGGCCCGAATTTGCGGGGGGGGGGGGGGAGCGCGGGACACTGCAGGCAGCGGTGAGAGGAAACGTGGAGGGCTCCCTGAAGCTGGGCGGGTCCTTCCCTCACGGCCCCGGGACGGTGTGCCCGGTCTGGGCTGCACGGTCCCCGCACCTCTCAGACTCAGACGGAGGGGCCGCGGGGTCACGCTGGCCTATGCTTTACTGCTGCCCCGTCGAGGGGCCATTAATGCCAGGCCTCGACAAAATACTACCAGGTGCTCGGCGGCTTCAAAAGAGGGCCGCTGCGTTTTATCCTCTGCTCCCAGGAGCGTCTGCGGGGCTTTTAGCGGGCTGGCCTTGGCTCCTGACCCTCAGAGGGGTTTAAAAAGGAGCTTGGCGGGGCTTTGAGGAGGGACGTGGAGGGATGGGGAAGGGGGGGGGGGGCTCAAATGTGGCTCCGTTTCCAGCTCCCATAACTGCAGGCATTAGTGTGTGTGTGTGTGTGTGTGTGTCTGCTTGTGCGCACTCATGTGAGTGTGTACGTGCATGGGAATGTGTGTGTGTGTGTGTGTGTGTGTGTGTGTGTGTGTACATGTATATATGTGTGTCTCTTTGTGTGTATAAGTGTATCCATTTGTGCGTGTGTGTAGGTGTGTGTGTGCACGTATGTGTGTGAGTGTACGTTCATGTATGTGAGTATGTGAGTACGTTCATGTATGTGAGTGCATGTGCATCTGTGTGTGTGTCTGTGTGTGTATGTATATGTGTATCCACTTGCGCGCATGTGTGTGTGTGTGTGTGTGTGTGTGTGTGTCTGTGTGTGTGTATGTGTGTGAGGGGTGCTGAGATTGTGCAGTGGCTGGTCGGAGGAGCCAGCCTGCCCCCCCCCAGTCCTGCGCTGTGGGTGCGGGGCCAGCGCGTGAGGTGGGCTGGAGCCCGGGGCGGCCGCTCTGCTGCGGGGACGCCAACGAGCCAGAGCTAATTAAGCACAGCCCCCCAGGGCACTGGCGCTGGAGGTCCGCAATCTGTCTGGAGCGAGCGCTCTCCAGCAAGGCAGACTTCCGCAACACGCTGCCGCGACAGGCCTAATTCAAACAATCCAAGGGGGTCGCATCTGTGTTCATTTGCTAGAGGATGCCTCGCTGGTGCACTTCTGTTATTAGATCAAGTTACATATACATGTCTGCGTGTGCGTGTGTGTATATACACACACATACATTACATTACATTATTGTCATTTGGCAGACACTCTTATACAGAGCAACTTACACAGAGCATCTAATAAAGTGATGTGAAGACGTATACACACATTATTATTTATACAATATGTATTAATGTGTATAATAACATGGCATGCACATTTCAGTGTTGCTAGCTACTAAGAAATACTACTGAGAATATTCCTGTAGACAAAGCCTTTTCACTTTACATGAGCCACAACCTGAATGTGATCCTGTAGTTGCAGTAGGTTTTACCATACGAGGAGCAGGAGAGGCACAGCGCAAAGTCTCGGCCTTAAGGAGATGAGTTTGTGCTGGCCTGCTGGGCGGTGTTCCTTTAGCATGTTCATGTAGCATATCTACCTGCACTGATCTGAACCAAGGCCTTCAATCCACCTGCACCTTTTCCTGGGAATGAGCACCCAGCATGCCGCTGATCAACGGCAGGACACATTTCTAAGCAAATTCAATGAGGAAACAAGTATTCTGCAGGGCGCCTTTGCAAATTTACAGCTTTAAACGACAGATGCAAAAAGAATACCTGCCTGCAGGACTTTAGCACTGAGCGTGGCCTGTGCCATCTGTACCAATATTAACACAATACGAAATGAAGGGGAAAGTACACAGGAATGACTGACGGCTGGTTACTAAGGTGATTGGGAGAGAGGTCAGCTGGGAAGCGAAGGGGAGAGGAAAAAAAGGCACTAAAGCAGAAAGCTATAAAATAGAGTGGGGGGCATTTTGAGGGGGCGGACTTCTGTGATCGTGATGATGAGAGAGAGAGGGGGGGACTCACCGAGCCTGCTCCAAGACACCAGGGGTTTCGGCTGCCCCTGCGCCATGCACTCCATCACGGCGGGACGTCCCGATATCACCGTGGTGTTCCGGGGGGGGCGCCACGATCACCACCTCTCCCGGGACCGGGCGCTGGCCTGCAGGTGCAAACATCCTGCTCAGTTTCACCGCTGCACAAACTCTCAGAGCAGGTGAAGGCGCAGGCGTCTGACCGGCCAGCAGAGGGCAGCAGCGTACAGGTGGAGCGCCCACCGCCGCACCAGGGTCTCGGCTAAACGGCGGCATCTCAACCCGAAGTCAAGGGCCTTGTCCGAGTCAAGGAACATCACCCAGCTCTCAGGTGTCTCAGTACACCAGCACGGCGCTGTGACGGACAGGAGAGTGGTCATCCAATTACCAGCTCTGGCCATTCTGAGAAAGGCATCTCCCTCTGAAACCTTATCAGTGCTGACCAGCTCCAGACTTATGTCAGGGATCACAAGCACAGAGTGAGGGATAACCAGAAAAGAAGGGGGCAATAGAGTTCTCTATTAATGCTTTCTAAAAAAAACAATAAATACAGCCATGTTACGTGTGAAAGTGTATTCATGGTTCTAATGTGCGAAGGAAGGCAATCCTGCATTGCTCCAAAACTATATAAATAAATAAATAATCACAGTCACTTTCTTGGACAAGTAGAACTGGGCATTAGTATGCAAAATGAATCACTATATTTAGTGCTTCTAAGTCTCTAAGTAATCATGCTCCTAGTGAGGCCACACAGATTTATTCTCAGCTCAAACACTTTCAAAACCCACATTGTGATAATGATTCTTAAAAAAGCGCGAGCATGCTTCCTGGGAAACAGTAAGCATATTATAAATTAATAACTGAGATTACATACAGTGGCACTTGATTATGCATGAAGGCTGAGGATTTTAAATGGGTCAGCCTGCCGTCTCTGTGCTGTCAGAGGATGCCTGCTGAGAGCTGTATGTGCCCGTGTGTGCGTGTGTATGTGTGTGTGTGTGTGTGTACATGTGTGCACTCCTATGTGTGTGCTCCTTTGTGCGTCCCTGTATGTGTGTGTGCACGAGTATGTGTGTGTGTGTGCGTGCTCCTTTATGTGTGTGTGAGAGAGCATGTGCAGGCACTCCTGTGCGTATGAGTGTATCTCTGTAAGTGTATTCATATGTGTGTCCAGTGTCCACACATCCATATGTGCATTTTTTGAGTATGGAAAACACTGCCTGTTAGAATGTCTGCAATGACCCCTGGCCCAGCCATACCAACAGACTTTAAGCATAACGCCTACTGCCTCCCTCCTTGGACTGACCAACCTGCACCACAAGCGTCCTCAGAAACGAGGACAAACTCTGACCTGTGAGCCACGTGTGCCCCGTCTTTATTTTTCTGTCTGACACACTTTGTTTTATCCCTTATCTCATGGTGTTTGATTCAAGCATTTCACTGCTGCACAGTTTTTTGTTGAATATTCGTCCCTGAGTAAGGGACTGATTGTCACTGCTCTTGCCGCTGAAGAGGCTGAGTGGTGGCACAGGGAAACGGAGTGACACTCAGAGGAGCTGTGATCTCACCTGCTGGAGGCTCGAGTGTGAGGAGGAGGAGGAGGAGGAGGTGGCATTTACACCGACGCTTCGTGTTATTTTGTATTGATTTCCAGCGTTAATTGTGAGGGGGTAATGACCGTGGCTGGACACTGGAATCTCTCTCACTTTCTCTCTCTTTGACCATTATCAGTGTTTTCATACAGAAATCACCTTTGCTTTTCCCCAGCACACAGGCAATTTCATATCTCCAAAGCACTTCTCCGTGTCTAGGCAACAGATATCGCTTTGTGCCTGCAAAGTGTCACGGTAGTCAAAAGTCCATTCTATGACCATTTCTGACATACACGCACATACAGACACACACACACACACACACACACACACCAAAACCTCATAAGCACAATGACAGGTCAGGATCAATCTTGACTACGAGCTTGCTGGGGAAAAAAAAGAGCTGGACCTGTGCGGGAGATGAAAGTGGAGACAGGCTTTTAATGCGCTCTCCACTCGGGAGTAGGCAGAATCGAATCAGGCCGCGGTGCTGGACACCATTACTGCTCAGTAATGAATACACAGCTCTCCCCTACAGGATGGGGTTTCTCCACCCTATTACTCAGTCCGGGGAGGGGGGCGGAGCTCACGCCGCACATTTCATTAGCCAGGGAGGGGAGGGGAAACGGGAAGGGAGAGCTGGCCGCTGATTGGCCGGGCGGCGATCCCCTCCGGAGAGGGCAATTAGGCCAGGCTCAGCTGCTCTGAGAGGCAGCATCTGCTTCGGCGGTACCAGGAAGGGAAACCCCCCACCCCCCAATGCTTTCCCCAATGCCCCCCCCCAGACGCGGTCCACCCCCTTTTTGTTGGCAGACGGCCCCACCCT